>NW_009914031.1:77399-96780 GCF_000696875.1 Nestor notabilis
GACACTATTTGTTTTTCTAGGAGTTCAAGTTGTGGCAGTGAAGGGGAGAGCTGGGATAGAAAACTAACATTCTCTCCAAGACAGGGAGTATAAATTTTGCCTTGTGTGTATTACACTGCTATCCTTCTGAGCATTATGTTGACATCACATCCTTGCAAACCAAAATTCTGCCTTCTAGTTAAAAGAGTGAGTGTTCATCTCCATAGCCTACTTTCTTAAGCATTATTAAGACATTATTTCTGTGTTGTTAATTGATAGGTTGTGATGAATGGATTAGAGGAAGAAAAGAAAAAGAAAATTTGACTACAGATGTGGAAAACAGTGGTGTAGTTAGGGACTGCTATTTATGGGTGATTTTTTTTGCTAGTTCATAATGGAGACTATTATGAAAAAATGTAAGGCTTTCAAAACAACCTGTAAAATTATAAATATAATCAATTAAAATGTCATAATTTGGTTGATAAATTATGTGAAGTTTGAACAAAACAAAAAAAAAAAAAAGGAGTTTTTAATTTATTTCTACCCAGAAAGAAATTTTTTTCTGTGTTCTAAGTCTTAATTTGATGTTTACCAAGGGATGTTGCAGTCTTGCCTTATTTGCTAATCTTTGTACAATCTTATTCTGGAATTATTTGTAAAGTAATTGATTTCTTTATTGAAATATAAATAATTGTTCATTGCATTCAGGTAGCTTCTATAGACTTTTATTTACTACAGCATAGACCACAATGGAACAAGACATGCCTTCTTTCAATGCATTAAATTGCATTGGAGTTCAGATTACATGACTGAGTTACTGAATCTGCTTCTGTTATATGGAATGGAGTTAAGACCATGGATCACTTATACCAGACAAAACCACTTCTCTTATAAATGTCTGAATGATGCACCTTTCAAGATGTTGTATGGATTTTTAAAATCTATTTCAAAGAAAAATCTTACAAGGAAAAATAATTTCTTTGTTAAAAAAAATTTGCTGTATGCATATTCATTTCATGCATTTAAAAACAGCGCCATTCCTTTGGTGTTCACCAAGTGTATTCTAGGCCTGATATTTCAGTCATTTCTAAATGTATATAATACTTTCTGTTTAGGTAGATAGTATTTTGTGTGATGTTTTAAAGCAGTAACTAAATGCTTGTTGCCAAATTAACACAAAATTTAGGTTAAATACTAGTTATCTCTATTTCTGTGCTTGGGAGGTAACAGACATTGTTGCAGCCAATGTTTTGTGTTGCAACTAATGTACATCTGTGTTTGACCCTCTAAAGAGAGCTGATGTGTAAAAGCTGATAGATAAAATTGTTGCTTTGTTCATTTAACTACTGTGTTAACCTTGGTGCTTGGAAACTTCATTTTAATAAGTTACTTTAAGGAAATTTTAAATTATAAAAATTCTTTAAAACCTGGTGTTTCCTCATGGATTTCTCAGCTCTGACACTTTCACAGCTGCACATGTAAAATCTTTTTATAGGCAAAACTTGATTAACTCCAAATGGGACAATGAAAGTTACTTTTCAGGTTGGATACACTGAAATAGATGCCAGACAAATACCAGTGCCAGTTGCTTGTCTGCTTTTTTTTTTTAGTGCACTGTAATTTGGCGAAGCAATTATACTCTCTCTTTTACTTCAGATTAAACCCCCTATCTCCAGGGCTGGTTTTCCCCATCATCCAACAATGCTTTTAGATGTTATCACTATGTTCTCCAAAAACTTTGCCCTAATTGCTTAGCTGTTTGTTTGTATTGCTAAGACAATTTATCTCTGGTCTCTGGGTCAAAATGGATGTATCAGACCATTACAGTACAGAAAGCTTAGTATGTGGGCACTGAAGCTTACAGTCATTGCACGCTATATTGGGTTCTGTTCCTCTCATTTCACATGACTGTTTTGCTTCTAGCTTGCTGTAATGGCATTTTTCATAAGTTACTGATACTTATCTCCTCTGGTTTACGTTAGTTAGACTGCCTACACCCAAGGACTAGCAAGAATAGATAATCTTGATGGCCTTTTTTATTTAGTCAGCTGTCTACAATATATGTGGTACTCATTAGTATTAAAATATCTTTGAAAACAAAGCTCAAAGAACTAATAAAGCTGTTCTTGTGCTGATTTCTCTTAAGCAGTTTCTACTGAAGGATCCCCTCCATGGGTCCTGTGACTTGCAAATCCAGTAATACAGTGAAATTGGTATTTGTTTTCTTGGACACGACTTTGCTGGAGGTTTCCACATGTGCTTACTTAGCTATTCTGTTATTAAAAGGAAAAAACTTCTCTTAAACTGAAATGTATTGAACCAGGCATTTCAGATAAACAAAGCATGTACTCTTCCTGTAGTCGGTCCTTTTCTTACTCTTTCTAGGTGGTGGCTGCAGTAAATTTTATACATCTTCATATCATAGTTTCATTAGTTCTGAAAGTTCACGTACTTTCTCATCTTGTCAAAGAATTTTTTTTTTCTTTTAATGTAGGTTTCAGTTTGATTTGTATGCATAGTATTTTATGTCTAACTTTGAGGGAAGGGCTTGTATTCATCTCATGTTATCAGTGTGCCAAGATCTGCTTAAATTTTAATGTAGAAAATGAGCCTGTTAGTGTTTAAGTTAAACAGACACCGGACAAGGGGAACTTGCCAGCCAAGGAACTGCTGTGGTATCCTGAGTGTTTTAACTGCAAGCCCTTTGTTTGGCTCCTCTTACAGGGAAGCCTAAGGTCAGCTTTAAATGAAATAAGGTACAATTTATTAAGCTAGTATCTCTGCTGCTTCTATACAGCATTGCTGGTGTCAGTGAGGGAGAATTGCTTTGTGACTTGAACTCTGATGTCTCAGCAGCTGAAATGGGCTGAGCCTGTGCCCTTTTCCCCCAGTAACACTGGAGGCACAGGAATAATGGCTGTTCCTGAAGATGGGGGATTGATTAGGTGCAGTGTTAGCTGGTGAGTGCAGGTTCTGTCAATTGTGGTAGAAGGATGGACAGGAGATGGGAAGCTTCAGCCTGAAAAGAGAAGAGAATGATGCAGGGAAATAAACAGCAGTCTGGATTAAATTTGAAGGGACCCTCACTCACTCCAGAACCCCCTTCCACATCTTGCTGACCACTTTAGAGGTTGCTCTGGCTCCTCTCAGCTCCTTTCATCATCCATAACCACCTCTATATCCCATTAATCCCTCCGGTTTCTCCTTATGTTCTTTGTGAGGTGGAAGTAGTATGTGTGTGTGTGTGTATGTCTGGAGAAAGCCCTAGACAACAAAATTTGATTTTGTTTGCTCTGCTAAGAAGTCTTCATTGCGCTCTGACTTCTATTTAATTGGTCAAGCATCTGGGTTTTGTCTCTGTAGCTGGTCAAAAATCTGAGTTTATGCACCCTCAGAGGGCCTTAAACATTTCCCAAGAAGAATGCCTTGCATCTGGGAAACTGAGAGAAAAGTCTTTATCTTTCCATACCAACACATCACAGCAGGTCTCTGCTGTGCAGATGTAATCAGTAAGCTGGGATGCAGGGTATACCCCCATTCCCTTCGAATTTACTGATAGCTACTACAATGAACAGTCAGCTCTGTATGAGGTAGATTAAACATAGGTGTAGAGGCATAATTGTGTAGGTAGTAGCTATTAGATATCTATGAAATGGAGCCTATGACTCTGCCTTACAGAGGTCTATCTTTTCTATGGTATTATGTTACACCTTTTAGATTTCTTATGTTGCTTGTTTGCCCAGTTGTGAAAGCTCTTAACCAACCTGTGTGCTTCAACCCCTGCATATTTACTTGGAGTCTGAATTTAATTTTATCACTCATGCATAGTATTAAACCCCAAAAATTAAGTCAGAATTATCCTCCTGCTTACTTTACACAAGTCTCTGTGTGTGATGAGTAAACACACTGTGGGTGGCCTAGGGTAAAATAAAATTTAAGTGCTTTTCGCAAGGACAACTTTCTTCACCTTCAATAGATAAACACCTAGCCATGGTTTAGCAGATTTTACTGGTTGGTTTATTTGACATGAGAAACAAATATCTAACATATGAACGTAAAACTTCCTCCCCCCCTCCCCCTATTATTTTGGTATTTTCATAGCCATATTGTAAAGTTTTCTGGGTCCTCCAGTGCTCAAAACTTAATCTCATTTTTGATGTTTGGATTAAAGGCTTTGCCCAGCCTATGTCTCAGACCTCTGTAACTAAATTGGAAATAACAAAACTAAAATATATGCCCTTACCTGTTCAGTCTTAGTCTCTGATAAGTATTGCACAATAAAATTAGAGAAATTGAGAAAAAAAAATAATCCTCATAGTATCATAAACTTCTCTTTTTGAATTCTCTCATTTGTGCCCCACTAATGAATATTTCTAAATTCTCTGATTTCAGCAGGGGAATTGTGATTCTTTAATGCATGAGCTAATGAAGAACTGGAGCTGTGACCAAGGTTATTTAATCTTATCTTTGCCTGTTCCTTGTTCAGCAAGAGCTTATCTCTTTCACAAGAGGCATGAGCTCATTATAGAATTTGCTGTTCAAGACATCACCATTCCCTTCACTACTTCTTGTCTGAGATGGCTTTTCTTTTTCTAGTGCTGTCTGAGCAAGGTTCATGTAAGTTATACACTTCTCCCTGGATAAGAGTTTTCTGGTTGTTGATTGGTTTCAGTATTCTTGTTTAGTAACAAAGATATACCATAGAATTGTCTGACAATTCAGGTGGGTGACTTCACCTTTATTTCAGAAATACCCTTCACTGTAGTGGCCACAGCCTCCATATCTACCTGTTTTTAAATGCCTCAGTTTATTGGGAGGTAAGAAAATGAAGGAAGCAATTTAAGTTCAAGGTCTTTTGGTTTACACTGCTAGTTCTCATTTGTGTTCTTTCATTTAAACACAGATGGCCTGTCTTGGACTAGCAACCAGCTGTGCTCTGGCAGGTAAAACCTATAGTCATGCTGCCAAAGCCAGCATTGAAAGTCTATGGAGTCAGGAAGAAATCTGAGGAACATCTTGACATGGGATATTAGACTGGCTCATTCTTAGAGTGCAGTGGAGTAACTTCTTGCAGGCTCTGAACCCAAATTATTAAATAGGTTGTAAACCATGGTGTTTACACATGAGCTTGTGCTGAGTGATTGTGAGCTGCAGTCTGCAGATGGGCTATCTGGTTGCAGTTACCATGTAGGCAGTTTCTGAAGGTCATGTGTTTGCTTATATGTGCCACAAAGGTAGGACATCAGAAAGGACGCACTGTGCAAAGGGATTGGAGCTGCTGCATAGCAACCTGTGGAAAGACACCTTTTGTGCAAATAAAATCCACAAAGTTCAAATCACAAATGGGAAACAGGTTTGGGGTTGTGTACTTTCTTCTTTGATGTCATTAGCGTATATAAATTTTGTAATCATCAGTGATACTGAGTATGAGATCTGCAAACATACATCCTTCAATCAGTGAGATATTCTGATAGTCAAGTTTAATTGTCTCTGTCTTAAAATCCATCTGTTAGTTTAGAATAACAAGCTAACAGACCTTATCTTCATTTCCTTTAAATGATTATGGGCATATAAACACAGTGTTTGATCACTACTTAACCACATAATACTTTTGTTGTAATGTTGTCAACTTGCTTTTTCTGCAGATCCCATCTTTCTTGCTCTTTGGCTTGTGCCATTTTGCATAATATATATGGAGCTAGGTGAAAGGGGATTTGTTTTTAGCAGCAAAGGATGGTAAAAATTGTTCTGGTATTAATCATAGCTGTAAGACCATTACTATTTTATTTTTTAACTTTAATCACCTGACTTTTCTTATGTTCCTTATCATCTACAGAAATGTTTGACATATAAAGCAAGGTTAAATTATGGCTAAAGAAATTAGTAATTTAAGACAACAAGAAAAGAAGAAATCTGTCATGGGAAAGTGTTGTTATAAAATTTTTCTGCTCTTCTGTTTGTAAGCTGAAGTCAAGAGAACTTTCAAGCACTGATGCATCAGTAAGTTTTTTGGGGGCTGAGAGTGAAAAATCTGGGTTTACCCAGAATTTTACCTATATAAAGAAAATCTTTTATGATATAGACAAGAAATGAACATTATCTTAAAGAAGATTCTTGTTTATGTCTGTCTGTTCTTAGTCAGTAGCACGTATTTAAAACACTATCTCTCTGGCATGAAAAACCTTTTATTGTCTAATGGCTACAGAGAATGATGTTTTCCAAAAACACCATTGTCAAAAGCATGCATGTAATGTTGGGCTGTAAGTATTTTTAGGGGGAGTAGCAAAAGATGTTGGTCATGTGTTTCCTTTTGGGGAAAAAATGCTTTAAAACATTGGCAAAAAGTCAACTGAATGACAGTAGAAGAGCAGAGGTTTGTTGTTGATTTGCCAAAAAAAATGACATGTGAACTTTGTGAACTGAAGAAACACCTGGCCACTTGTCTGAAAATTTGAGTCTGGTTTTGTTTGTGCTTTTCTCCTTTTCCTATACAAAGAAATACCCTATAGGCATTCTGTATTTTTGCTTAGTTCTTTAAGTTCTTCAAGGAAAAAAAATGTTAATTAGCGAGATTCTCAGCTATATTAAGTACTTACCTTGGCTACACTAACGGAATAATGTCAGTTCTTACAGTCTTTCACAGTAGTTAATGTTTCTACTCTACTTATGTCCGAACTTACTATGCTCATTTAGACAAGCTGTATCATATGATCGTGTCAAATATTTATCAAGTACAATTGCTGTAGCACTTGTAAAGGAGTAGCTTACTTTCTGATCTTAATTTCATATACTACAAGCTTGCTTATTCCAGGGTTGGGAAGTTCAGTCTCTGCTTTATTTTACCCATTCACAAAAGCACAGAGTATGTATCTCAGAATTGCAGTGAGATTGCTGCAACGTGCCCTGAGGTTTTCAGATGAAAAATGGCACCTAAAAAATTTTACTAGGTAATACTACTGAGACAGTGCAAACAAGTACTTTTTTTACCAACCGTATACAAATGGCCATTTATCTGGTGAAGATAAATTCTTTCCATTGCAGAGGAAGATTGATAACACCAACTGCTATATCTTATGCAGCAGAAGCTTACTCTTCCTCTGGGATTTTTAATTAACACCGATAACTGTTGAAATAAACCACAGGCCAGTGTAGCTTCCAAATACTTTTTCGCATCCCGACTGTTTCTCACTTGTATGGTTCTGGATTCACAATCATTTTAAAGTAATCAAAGACTGTGTTGCCTCCAAAAAAGTCTTGTCTGGCTCTTCCCTCTGCACTCCTGCCTCTCTGCTTCCACTCTTTCCTTTTTCTCAGCACTAGATATTATCAGGTCGTTTATCTGGTTAAATACCTGCAAAAGACCCAGTAGAAGAGGTTGGGAGTATAAAAGGAGAAAGAAATCCTTCATTAGCTTGGGACAATTCCTTACTTTGAGAGTATAATGAAGACAGATCTTTTTCCAAGTGGGCTTTCAAGTTTTATGCAGCTACTCTTCTTAACTAATTTTTCAAACTCTTGGCCTTCTTTCACTTTACATATGGGCGCATTAATGGAATGGTCAGCCTTCTATTTGCCTATCCCTGTAGCTGAGCCAGGTCAGGATACATTAATTAATGGATGCTACTGAGATCACCTACAAAAGTATGTGAGCTTCAGGCTAATATATTTTCCTATTCCTTATTTACAAAGTTGGGTTTAAGGATAGTAACGTGAAAATAAGCAATTGCATTTGAAGCGTGTATCCCAAAGCATCTTGATGTATTTTCATTTAAACATCAGCAGATGTTTAAGTACAGTCCATGCTTTAAGGAAATAGCTTTATATTCACTGAGGGAGTGGGAGAAGCAACAAAATAATGAAGCAACAAAATAATGCATTCAACTACAGTATCTGCATTCAAAAAAGGTAAGACAATTTTATAAATTCACCGACTAGGGTATTTTAAAGAGAAAAAGCTAGAAAAAATGTGTTCCATTTCAGAATGTTAAATCAGACATTTGGTCAAAATGGAAACACTTTTCAAAAGAGAGTGAACAAATTCAGATGTGGCAGGACTGATTGGACAAGGAGCCTAGGCTAAAGAATAGTATGTGTGCAGGAGGAGGGCCAGGGGTTAGGAAGATGACCCATTCAACAATGCACTGAATGACAAAGAGTAATCTGCATATTTATTAGACTTAAAATATCCCTCTTTCCCTCCCTTCTTTCCTTCCTCCTCTCTAAGCACCCTTTCCCCACACCCTCTCCCTGTAAGGAGAAGCTGTTTTCCAAAGCAATTTCAGGGTACTTCAGTCCTGCCTCAGAAAGTATTAACTTCCTTCTCGAATTCCTGTTTCTTTTCTACACAGGTTTAAGATGGAGTTTTGCTCTGCCACAGTTTTTTTGGCTCTTAAAAGGTCTGGGCAGTTCCACACATCTTCACAGCCCACTTGGACTTGCTACCTGGCCCTGTTAATACTTTTTGTGCCAGCTGCTTCCCACTGCGATAGAGGCTGAAGTATATCAAGTGTTCTTTTTTAGGATGCTGGTGATTTCAGGACTGGAAGAAGGATCCATTACTCTTGCAGTAAGCAGGCTTTTATAAAGGTCAGGTTGAATTAAAAACACTTATTTTGCTCCTGTACCAGCAGTAGTAAATTCTCCAATCCCGCCTATTGGCCATGACCAATGCAACTGAAGATATTCCTGTTTTCTCTGGCAACAGAAGAAAATCATGCATATTCACCGACTGTATCATGCATTTGCGTTTATGCAGATAGTTGTTGGCATGGAGGCATGTCACCGAGTAGTGTCAAGCTTTACTTTTGCTTCTAATTTTTTGCTTCTGCTTACAAGTATGTGTATAGACACATTGTTAATTTTGAAAACTGAATACAATGCTAGTGTTGGAGAGTTGTATATCCTGTGTTATGACTTGCGGTAGAACTTGCTGCATTTGTTCTAGATCCTACACTGTGGATGGATACCTCCACAAAGCTTCTATAAAAGTTCTCCAGCTAAAATATAGGTCCTGAAAAAGGACAGGAAATAGCATCACATTAATTTCAAAGAGCTTGCAGATCAGGTGTGACTGTTTGAAGGAAAACTTCTGAGTATCAGCCTTTAACTTAACTGTGCTTTTAGAAGTAAGAATGAGCAATTCCTGGTTTCAGTAGCTGTTACAAATTTTGAAGACTAGGTTTGTAGATCATTCTTGTAAGTTATTCTTAAGGAAGAAGTCAGTAAATCGTATTTTGCCTAGTTATATTCAGTGATGCAACAGCAAATTCTTTCTTCACCCAAAGTAGGTATGTCTGAAAAAATGGAATGGGAAATTGCATATAATTTTTTTGATGTTGTTAAACAAGTACACTTTAAACGTACTTGCCTTGTAAATGCAATTGACTTGGATATGGCGATAAAATTACATATTTTCTCAATATTTTGCTGGTGCTGTCTCCACAAGGTAACACTTTGTTCTTCCTTTTCTTCTGTTACCAGTTTTGATCTTGAAATACAAGATGGCTTGCAGTTGAACAACCACAGCAACCACAACTCAGTGAAGCTGTAGTCACTGCATCCCCACTATATTCATGTTCCGTGAAACATCTGAAAAAGCTGCTACTTCATATATTGTAATGTGTAATACAGAACAGAGCAATTGCATTACTGGGAGATGGCAGGAAGAACAAGCTATTCCTTCTCAAGAAGAAGCACATATTCATTTCAAGGTTAGGTTTGGAATATTTTGAAAAGCACATTGTG
The DNA here is from genome assembly GCF_000696875.1 of Nestor notabilis. Lineage (NCBI taxonomy): Eukaryota > Metazoa > Chordata > Aves > Psittaciformes > Psittacidae > Nestor > Nestor notabilis. Next base: position 87,123 of record NW_009914031.1, read on the forward strand.
GCCTCAGTTAGAATAACTGTACTAGTAGTGGCTATAAAAGGCTGGAGTTCATGAACTTAAATGCTTCCAGCTCAGTCAGTGTAAGAAGCCTGGAATGTGGTGATATCATGGGCAGTTTTGCCAAGTGACTTACAGAAGTAGCTTTCTGTTGTTTGATGAATACTGTTTTCAGAAATCCTTTCATACTTTGTGACATTGCCTTTAGATGTACCCAGCACAGAGAGCTCTTAAGATTTCCTTTGTACAAACGTGCAACTGCTGCCACCCTGGTACTCCTCCTTAAGGTCTAAGCTGGTGTGCTTGATTTGCTGTTGTCTATTGCCTATGACTTTCAGTCTGAAGTTTTTGAATGATCTGGAAACAGAGGAAAAACAAATTTCACAACAAATCATGATTGAAGTATAATCTTCAAAACCACCTTCTTTTTTTAAATACCACATTTTCATGATCCCTAAAGACATACCTCTTACTTATTGACCTTTTTGGTGCTCAGCAATCTGTTTCTTGCTGGATTCCTTAGAGCTTATCTGCTTTCTTTTGGCAAGTGACTATGTATGTCACAGTCACTAATCTCATTAAGCTTTGAAAAAGAAAATTAGACTGTAATTTTAAATATAGCACCATTTTCTTTTTGTTTTCCCCCTGTACATCATTCTACTGCATTCCCCAAATATGTTTAAAAATCAGCAGGTTGGTTTTCTTAATATATATGTTCAGTCACACTGATGCTTCATTTCTCTTCTACAGCAAGCTCGCCAACAGCCATGATTTGAATCAGGTTGTGAGGTAACTTGAAACCAGAAGTCTGTGTACTGCCAGCAGTGCTTTGGTAGTGTCATAAAGGTCAGTGTAGCTACCTGCCCAAGTGTCCTCATCTTCCACAGCTGAGTTTGCAGGCCCTAAAGAGGTTTATTCTGCCTGTGCCTCTACCTCCACTCTAAGTGAATGTAAAGGAGCTTGGTATGAGCAGTTAATATGGAACAGACAAAACCTGGATAAAAGGTCAGATGCCTCATACACTGGGGCTAAGCTCCTGGTACCATTACTTGTGTTGTCTCTCTATACATCTCAGTCATGTTCCAATGATTTATACTAGCATACACAAACCATCTGAAGATACTGTTACAGTTCTTTGTACTTTAATCACCCACATCTTCTATAAGATGTAGTAGAAGAACACAACCATTCCTGGTGCATACAATGTGTATTTCAATTTTGAATGTATGTTTTTCAGGCTAAGGACTGAGCTTATTTTTTCAAGAACCTAACTTTTCAGGGCCCTTGCATACAGGGAAAACAGCCTGAAGTGCTCATGCCTAATCATGCCAGGTGCTGTGATATTTCTGAAACTCGAGTTTTCGTTATAAGCAGTGCGACTTCTTCTGAAAATCTGTCTTGTACCCAGTTCCTTCATAAGCAGAAAACCCAACAATTAATGTCTTATTTTTATGGTTAGAATTATATGGATGAAATTAACTATTAAATGCATTACTGACCTGAACTTTTCCACTGCACACATACTAGACCTAGCCCAAAAACTTTGTACTGTCCAGAAGCAGATACATCCACTGCACTTCATGGAATAATCGACAGACATCAAAATGGTTCTCATGGGGCTGTGCTCACAGTGAGCTAGTCAGGTATGTCTCACACAAATGGGAGAAAAAAACACTGGGTGTCATAGAAATAAATGTTCCTGCAACATTTCCAGCCTAGGCCAGACAAAATGTCTTCCACTGAGACTGGTTATTGGTTGTAATGATATTTTAAACTTAGTGACTATCTTTACAAAGTTAGAATCTTTCAAAATAGGAAAAAAACCCCAACACCCTTTTAAGTACAAATACTCCAGCCTGATAGAACCTGTGTATTTCATTATTGTTCACTACAAACAACATGTTCATGGCAAACTGCTTTTGGGGAAAAAAAAAAAGCTCCCACTTGCAAATAAAATACTCTAGTTCTAACTTGCATGTCAAGAAAGTTTTCTTTTTCATTTGCCACAGATGTTGTTAAATTTCAGCCAACTTGGAATTTTATGGGCAGCAAAAAGCTTTCTTTTATATATAAACTTTATTTTTTATTATTTTTTTTTTTCTAACATGGTACTAGTTAAATCAGTCCTGGCAAAGATAAAGCAAAACATTGACACACAAGCTTGGAATGAACAAATTCAGTCCCTTCTCATGCAAAACCCAGCAGAAACCCCAAAAGAGTTATTTTTAGCTTTTGTTTTCTCCCAGAATAGATAAATGGAATCAGCTGTGACAGAGACATGATTCACCAGCATGAAAAAGAGAGTGATACAATCCAGAACAAACAAACAAAAGCAGAAAGGAGTTTCAGGGAAAAGGGAGAAATGAGTTTATTTTTAGTTTGAGTCCGTAGGTTTTGCAGTGGGAGGATTCTTCTTTCTCCCACCTCTGCTGTAAAAGTTGAACTACTTTTAGACTAATAAGCAATAGACAGGAGCAAGCTCTCTTTATTCTAGTAGAAGTCTGAAATGTACCAGAACCCTTATTATTTCTTTCTCTTAGCCCTTGCAAATGCAAATTAAAGCACAGCAGTTTTTCAAAGGTATCTGTCAATGATTTTATATTTTCTATTATGACTGCAGAAAATGGTTTCCTTTTTTGCATCAGTAATCAAAATGTTACAGTTTGGGTATCTTTACAGTAACAGAAACTTGTCTTTCTTATAAGGCGAAAGGCAATTGGGCTGGTGACCAGTAGTTACATAATTCATTTTTTCTGTATCTTAAAGATATGCAGCTCTGACACATTTCAAGTTTAGTACAGATGGTTGGTATTAAAAACAGTTCTGATAACTGGTATGAAAAAATATTGCATAAGTCTATAAACAGAAGCTATTAGAATACAGTGTACAGTGTTAACTTCCCTTTAAAGTACAAATCCCTCCACCTCCCTTATTTCACCAGATATTCAGCTACCATCACTACTGGTTTCTGTTTACTGTAGTTCAGTGTGTCTGTGTGTGAGCCCAAATCATTGCTTTGTTTTGAAATTTAAGTGTGTGTATATTTCTTTTTTTTTTTCCATGGGTAGGATTTTTCTGTTTTAGGGTATGATGAACTTCATGTGAACTCAAGACATTAAGGTGTTTGCATGCAACTTTGTGGAATATATTGGTGTCTGAAGATTTGTAAAGCATTCATGGCAAAATTTGGTTGAAGTTAATCCTGAATCTACTGTCCGTGTGTGAAAGCATAGTGTTCCCAGCCAAGTTTTCCATATTAGCTTCTGCAGAAGTCTGTTTTGCAGGTTTGTGAGGCTGTGAGACAAATACCTTTTACTTTTTCCTCTCTGTTTTACCCTCCCTCTCCATTTTCACCCATTTTCCTTTCTTTCTTGTTTTTACTTGAAAGCAGCACTATGGACTTGATGCTGGTGTACGGTTTGATAAAGCCTGGTCCACTGTGGGTGGGAGTTTCACAGGAAAGCCATTTTGAGTACCTCTTTGAGGGAGAGGCTACAATGCTTTATGAACTAAGGGAACAGGAGAGATTTCTGCAGACAATGCAGAGAGTTACTGATCTTATGTGTGGAGAAGGCAATTTGACTCTGTAGACTACAACGGTAACAAATGATTCTAGGCATGACTTCCTTGCATTTTCTCCAGAAGCAGAGTGAACTTCCCAGCAGAAATAGTAACTGCCTACTGGTCTATTCAAAAAGCAGGGAGCCAAACAATAAGTGAATTATGCTCTGTATTTAGCGATGATGGGCATTTGAAGGCTTTAGAATAAGGAGTGTTCATATCAAAGGAGAATATTCCTCCCTAAAGACTATATTGTTAGAATTTGAACATGTTTTCCTGACAGTCTTTATGCAGTGACTGGGGGCCTTGTTATGTATGTACTGTAAAACTGTCAGCACTGTTGTGCTTCCTAAACATTAGGCTCTGGTTTAATGAGAGCTTACCTGTATGTATGTTTCAGGAGTCTGTGGGTGGTAAGTGCAGCATCTGCAGATTTATGTTGCTTGATCCTTGTAATAAATGAACAGCTTGTTTTCCCTCGAGTAGGTGACACTCAAGTTAACTGCGACGTTATAAAGAAAAAAGGAACAAACTGTAGAGTTTCTTGTGAAAATCAAAATACTACAGGAGCATCATGTGTAGAATCTCTATTTCTGGTTTCTTGCCATGCAAATAAGCTTAGGGAAGTTTCTTTTATGAATTAATTTTGCCTTCTCAAATTATCTGATTTTAAAGGTTTTCTCTTCAAACTCATGTGAATTTTGGAAAAATAAAAAAATACACCAGTTCAAAAACTTGAGAATTTTCACAGTGGAGCTCTATGTTCAGTGAGTGTGTAGGTAAGGGAGAGAGATGTGACCAGGGTCTGTCTTAGCCAGGGTGCAAGCTTAGTCTTGCTTATGTCATAAAACTGGGTGTACTAAATATGAGTAATCTGCTGAATTTTATCCTCTCTCTGTTTGGTTTACATACCATAGAGTAGGAAGAGGTGCAATAAATGGGTTGTAGATATAGATCAATGAAAGGTCAGAGCTCCATTAAGGCAGTAAATTGACTGTCATTATGATTTCAAATGTATTAGTTACGTGAGTCTTGATTAATTATAAACTGTTTGTCTTTTCTTTATTTATGGCTTCATGTCTTAATTCTGATTTGATGGTTCTTTCTTTGGATAGCTGGAGCTATAGAGCGTTAATATCTGATACTTAAGAGACCTGATTTCATACTTACTGCTGTAGCTGGAGGATATTGTCTTCTTAGGTGTACTCTTATGGGAGGATAATTTTATACTGAGGCCATTTCTTCCTCTCTCCCTCCATGAGAGGGATCTGTAAGGATCCCTTGAACTTACTTTCTCAAGCATGGCATCGTTAATCTGGTCTATAAAAGCTTTGAAAAATGAGTCCTGTGTATCACCAGTGGGATTATGTGAATAGATTATTCAGAGCATTTCTTTTTATTTATGAAGCATTTTTAGTAAGCACGTAGTAACATATTTAAGTACTCTATTAAAAATAGACTGTGAAAAGCTTTCTGTGATACTCAGGTGCCACTCTGTGTACAGTCAACCTATATAATAACCTTCATGTGAACTTTGTTAGGTAAAGAAAATTTCTATCAAAGTCTTGTAACAAGTCCTATTCTAGCCCTTGCTGAAGATAAAGTGTATTAGAGTACAATGTGTACTTCGCAAGAAGGCTGTGTCAGAAGATTTTGAGATCCTCTGTAATACATGTATGACTGAATCTTTGGTCTCTATCAGCTATCTTTTACATTGATACGTACTTTTTTCTGACATAGTATGTCAGCGTCTTTCCTTACATGACATTCTGACACCTTCAGTCTTGGTTCTGTGAGTGGAATTCTAGAAAGTTTTTCTCCTCCCTCCTATTTTTCTCCCCTCTGAAAAGAAAAATGTTTTTCAGAATTTAATGCTTATTGAGCTAATCGTTATATTTCATCACCAAATTGTGCTTTTAGCAAACTCGTGCAACTTGACAGTTTTTTTTTTTTTATATCTATATTCCCCTACTTTTCCTCCTAATTTCTTGCAGTTTGATTGTTTCAGCTTATTTAAAATGTGTCCCCAAAACATCTTTTTACCAGTAGGTGGCTGTACCCCCTGGCCAAGAGCCCACTGTAAGAAAATAGCTGTTTCATTTATAAATATGCATATTCTGACTTAAAGCAGTAAAAAACTACACTGAAATCTTTCTTGTAGTCTAGTCCACTTGGCTTCTATGCTGTCCATTAAATCCCTTTTCAATAAGATAAGCACATAAAAGTTCTACTCTCACTGCTATTGTAATTTAAAAACATGAAAAAGTTCTACTACAGATTGTCACATCTCTTGCAAGATAACAAATACCATATGAGTTTCCATTCTGCTCAGCAGAATAAAATGGATATAGTTCAAGGCAGAACTTTAAGGCATAAAGTAGATCATAAGTTGTTATATAATGGTCCTAGTAATTATGCTTTGAGGTTATTCTTTTTTAAAACTATGAATGATAATCATTTGAAAGGCCCATGGTAATATTTGTTTAAAAATCTATGAAGGCAGTAATACTCAAAAGGTTTTATTTCTCCAGTGATCCAACTAAAATCCTGGTTGGTAAAAATCTTTCTATCGTGTAGATCACATCTGCTGCCACAAATCAGAGAGGCTTTTCTGAAATAAGAAGACAAAATAAACACAGGAAATTGCTGTTTTTTCAGGAAAGCTTTAGAAAGAGGCTGTGTTATGTCACTTTAGAAGCTGCGAGTAAAATTAGCAGGCTGAATATATTTGTTTTGGTGACTTTTTATTTCCTTCAATAATTAGAACAGTTATAATATTACTCAATAAGTCAACTCATTTTGTGGGATACAATTCTGTACAAATGAATAAAAAGACTGTAACATAAAAAAAATGGATGGAGGAAGGGAAGATTTTTATCCTAGAATTTACATTTTCTGTGTTCTTCTTGATCACTGTACTGAGGTGAGAGTGGCAGAGAAGTATGCAAGAAAAACGAGAACACAATTTTTCTTTCTCTCTTGTTTCTAAATGGCACAAAAATCAGAATGTGTGCCTTTGGAGTGAACGATATAGTAAACCTTCTGTACCTGATGGGTTCACCTGCAAGCACATATAAAATCTATATACTCATTCACACAATAGATAGCTCAAATTATCTATGCAGACCACTGCATTTCATATTTAGGGAATGCCTTCAGTAGAAAGTTAACTTGTGTTTTCACCTTAGGTTTATTCTCATTGTGCCATAGTCTATATAGGTAGTAGGTAATATTTCTTTTCACCCATCTAAATTTCAATTCAGATGTTTTCCTACTTTCTTCTCTATAATGCTGTTGTGGATACAGATATTGCATTTAAAAGTCAACAAACAATAAAAGCAATATAGGCCATGGTGTTGAGTATTATCTTTTTATAGACCTGTTGCAGCTGGCAAATACTGCCATAAAACTGAGTAGGAGCAGTAAAAAGTTCCCATGGCCAAACACAAGCCTATTTTACTGCTTTGATTCCTGAAGGGGAGTAGGGGAAAAGTCATGCTAATTTTCAATTTGCAAAATATTTCCTCTTCTGGTTAGAGCACAAAAAAATGCCGAGCAGTTCCTGGGTTCTGTTCCTTACTTGAACACCAATCTGGTGCTTAGTCTGAGCTTTTTGTTTACACAAAGATGAAGGAAGAATGAAAAGAGCCTGTAATGGAAATAATATCTACTGTCCCTTCTTACAGTGTTTTGAGATCTATTGGTGGAAAAATCCATAAAGTTATGCAAAAACTAGTTGTCATTTTAGTTCACCTTGACCAGGTAGAATAATACTGTAATCAGCTATAAAAAGAATTCAGTATGATGCTGCCACAAAGAGTTCTGACCAGTGGGATTAAGTGGAAAAAGTTTTGTCCCATCTTCAACTTTTTGAGTCCTATGTGCTCCTGTTCCCAGAGTGCAAGGTCTACGGTTCTTGATGATATTGTAGTACTTTTTTTTGGCAATTGTGAAAAATTTTGTATCCCTCAACACAGCTTCTTCAGAAATTTACAGTCAGAATTCAGGATAAATAGCATTATCCACTCAAACCATCAGTGCTGATGATTGCATAATACTGCCAGCTTTCCAACACACAGTGCTGTGTACATATGGTGGAAAACCAGACACCAGGAGCATCAGGAATATGTCCTGGATCTACAGTCATGCAACAGGAGAGAAGTCTTTGTACAGCCTGAAGATTTTCTCTTCAGAAGGGATCTATGAGATGGAGCTCTGACAGAGATGCACTCTGGTTACAGTGCATGTTTAAACAGTGACACTGGTAGCTTTATGCAGGCAGTTTTGCTGTGAGTGTGCATTATACCGAACTTGTGGAACTGGAGCCATGAGGAGTCTTATTTATAATACACGAGATGCACTTAGCCTGAATGCAGGCCAGAGTTCATCCATAATTATTGCAGAGGAGTCATTTGTTGTTGTGTATTTGGTGGTCTAAAACTCTCTCACAGACTTTCAACTGGTATAAATTAATATATCTCTATCAAGTTTGGGAGTGCTGTATTAATTTATACCAGCTGGTCCAGTGTGTGAATGAGTGACAGCTTACACCCACAGCACTCTGTTAGCAGTAGCAGTGTTTGCTGCTGCCTTGTACCTCAGCCTTTGCAATCAAGTTGCTTCTGCCTTTTTTATTCCTTTCGTTGCTCAAGGGAACAGTATTTTAGACATGTGTGCCCTAAATGCAATTAATATGAAGATGATAAATGTAGAAGAAAATCAGTACAATAAAATCTAATTGAATGTGATCAGAGAATAGCTGAGTTCTAATTTCTATAGACATAGTCTCTGGTGCAAAATTTGGAAGGGAGATTAACCTTCTTATATGTTTTCCACTTCCTTCTAGGTTTGAGCATATAATTGCTGGTACAGTTTTAATTATTTGTAAGTTTTCAGAATAATGTTTGACATGAGTACAAATAATCTTAGAAACGTTGTAATTCTACATTTTTACAGAAATGGAAAATATTCCCAGTATATTTGGCTACCAGAATAATTTACACAAGGTTGTATAATTTCTTGTAAGAGTGAACAGTGAGACGGGGAGGCTAAGATCATAATGTTTATATAGTAAGTCAGCTAAAGAAAAAAAAAGAAACACAAAAGAAGCAGCCATTTAAGCAAAGACCACCATGATGAACAACAAATATCCACACTGTCTGTTCTTTGAAGTCAGACACTTAATGCCTTTTATGTCAACAGAAATCAAAGGGAAAACTGAAGAACCCAACTAGAAAGGTTAAGTTGCACTTTGGTCATGGCATAGTCCAGTATACATCGCAAATGTACAAAAAATGTAGAAAAGATTTTCCAAGCTTTTTTGTTGTTGGCTTTTTTTTTTTTTTAAATGAAAGACTTTTGCTGAGTGGCTGTGTGAGCAGACATTCTTAGCAAGAGCAGGCTACAACTTAATGCTTCCTTTTTCATTTCCGATTTAATGCCAGAGAAACTGATCCCCAGTGCTAAAGGGTCAGGAGCTATTCACAGGCTAATGTATAACTCTCTGTGAGTAAGGCAGGCACACATTTTCTTAAACCTGTTAAATGAAAAGCAGTGGAAGACACGGAGGTAGAGATGTGGTCTACTGAAATGAAGTCATCGTCATTCTCCTACACTTTAGAGTCATCGGTACTGTCTGCATTCAAAATAAATGCCGATGCAGCCAATATTCACCGGTGTTCTTTGCTTAAAATGCAAGCTTTTTTTTCTTGACAAGAGTAACACAGGATGTTGGTGATCTTACCAGATGCCATATAACATATGACAGAACTCTAAAAAGGAAAAGAAAACCAGAAAATTGGATAGCTGAGTTTTTAGATTTGCTATCTTTTAGCCTGTTTGTGTGCCTTCTAGATAGAATTTTGAAAGCATATATATTTTAGAGAGGGAGGGGGGAAGTACCATAGTTAGTTTTGTCTGTAAATTAAACTGAGTTGATGAAATTATGAAACAGGTTAAAAGTGCAGGTTTTTTTTTTTTTTTAACGGTTTACTATGGATATGAAAAGACATAGCATTTCACATTCTTAAGGTTTGGGGTTTTTTTAAGCAATTGCTCTCTATACACTCAGAGATATTATGTTTTTGTATACTTCATTCCT
>NW_009914031.1:96811-119801 GCF_000696875.1 Nestor notabilis
TTAAACCAGAGTTGGGAATAAAAATTAGTTTCTTTCAGAAATGTATTTATAGGGTTAATTTGACTGCCTATTTTTTCGCAATGAAATTTTGTGCTTTAAGCATTCAGTTGTCAAAAAAGAAACATAGCATGCAACCAACATAAGCTGTGTAGCTAAAGCTTGCTTTAGATTTTCCCAAGCTGTCGTAAAAGTCATTGCTGAGGAGAAATAGAGTATATCTGATAACTGAACAAGGTTTTGTAAATGCATGTACTTATTGATGCACACATGCGTGAATGCGAGCATTTAGAATTTGATAGTGTTTAGAAAACTTCACCAAGTAGTCTCTTGCTTTTGAAAAGAAGCTAAACAATACATTTATGCCAGAATTAAGGTATCAGTTTCAATATTTGTGTTGAATCAGATCCATTTGTTAAATGTCAGCTCAGCAGTCATTGGCAAGAGAACCATCACAGGACCCACTTTCCTGGACACAAAGCATCAGCTTTGTGTATTAAATAACATCTGAAAGTATTAAATAACATCTGGCAGTGACCTGCCCTTTGTAAACCATATTTTTGAAATCAGCTTAACATATTTTGTCTAAACAAACCTAGAAATTAAGATGCAGAGGAAAGAAAAGCATTCCAGCTGCAGATAAAAATAATTGATGAAGTACTATCAGGAGACACCGAGTAATTGCAGAAGTGTGATCGAGTGGAGACAGCAAGTATTTTGTATTTTAACTGTATAACAGGACATCAGAAAAGAAAACAGAAGGTCTTTAATATGGTACTATCATTAAAAAAAGGTTCGGTTAAGCAATTATATTGTACACAGAGAAGTGCTATGTTTGTTAGAATGTGTATGGAAGGAACTGAGTATAATTAGACTTATAATAGGAGTTTTTGGCTCTGGTTCTGCTGTGTTTCAAAGCCTCAACTGTTCTTGAATCCTTAATAAGCTAAGGAATGAGTACAGCAGAGGAGAGAGCAGGCAGAATCTGTTGTAGCAGCTTGCCCACACCAGTTTGCCAAAATCTAAATAGCCCTTTAAAAAAGGCTTATTTTTTGCTGATGACATCATTCCTGCCACTGTCAAAGTGTGACAAATCTTGGCTTGCCTAAAGTAGAAGAAAAAACCTTTCTAAAATTGACACTGCACAGATTTAAAACACATACAAGGACTACTATAAATGTAAGATATTTATACCCTCTTTCCATGCTATGAGTTTTCATTCAAGTATAGTTTTTTCTCAAGCATTTTGACTTTGTAAATCTTTGAACAATGCATTTTAAACACTCAGTTTGTTCTTTGTGATTTTGTTATGGCTGCCTTAGCTCAGACCTTGGACTGTTTTGATATCAGTGGCGACAACCTGCCTTTTTTCTACTGTAGATAATTTTGAGATAACTGAAAAAGTCTGTACAAAGACAGTAAAGCCACAGGTGTTTCTGTAGGTCATCTTGATGCATGTTTTCCATAGTACCATACCAATCTTATGCCCCTTTTTTCCCTAACTTTTCATTTCTTCTGATCTGAAGCTTTATGGAGAAGATACTTTATGAGTGTATTTTTGAGCATGAATATTACTTGCCATTTTAAGCATCATCACCAGCTGTGAATTGTACAAAGAATAATTAATGTTGAATGGCGACCTTGAACCTCATAAAGCTGATTAGTAAGACAATGCATCTGGGAGAACAACTTTAAGACTGTGCTTGTAAAAGAATATCAAAACAGCTTAACACAGTAGGGAAAAGCCCCCTGGAGCCCTTTTAAAACCAATTGCCTACAAACACTTCTAAAAAGAACAACTCCATAGTGGAAAAAAAGCATGTATAAAAATCCTATGAAGTTCAGAAAATAAAACAGCCTTTATATGTAATCGTAACAGAGATATTTGCAGTTAAACACTGCATAACATTATATAGAGGGCATGGTCACTCAGAATAGAGCATATTTGTCTTCTTTCTAGTTCAGATTGTTACGGCACAGTTGTTTTCTAGTTCACTGGATTCTAAACTCATTCATAAACAGGGACAGTGCATAACTTCACTGGTACTTCAAAGCAGAAAATATTTGCCCTGGTTTCCTGTTGCAGAGGCTGTTGACAAATTGCTTGGAAACCCAGGCAAATCTTTGTGTTATTGTTGCACATTGGTAAAGATGAGTATGATGGAAATTTCACAAATAACTAATCTTTTTTTTTTTTTTTTTTCCTCCTGGTAATATTAATGTGCAATTTTGAGAAATCTATTTTTATTATTATTATTTTTGTGCATTCACTAAATGACATTTAGTTCCATTAGTTCTAGTGCTGTGGCTGGGAGAGAGGAGTGAGTCCTTTCCTCAAAGTTCAGATTATCAAAATGTCTAAGTAGTTTTAATAGGTCAGAGAAAGGAAGGACAATCTCTTTCAAAAACCAAAGAGATGTAGTTCAAAGCCTGAGATGCAAAGTTATTAAGGAGCTTTCCTGAGACTGTGAAGGAGCTGTGTGACAACAAGTCTGAATTTACCTGTAACTGAATGATTTAAGCTTCTGAATTAGACCAGTTGGCATAGAACATGCCCCTGTGTTACACGACAGATAAGAGAGTGTGTGCAACTCCTTTGATTGACCAGGACCTGTCTGTGTGTGGCAAAGCTGGAGAGGTCGCAGGCAAAGCAGTTTTAATCACAATATCAGTCCTTCATCTGAGTATCATCTGTACCGAGTGAGCCAAAGGAGAGAGAACATTGGGTTTATGGTTGAATTTCATCCATAATGGTATTCATGAAAACATAGCGTGGTCCATTTATGACTTACAGCAACTTTGAAACAAGCATTTTGCTTTTCTAAACTATGTTATAAGCCCTATAATATACACTGCATAATTCATACATGAACTTCGTTTTTCACAGATTTTTAAATCTCTTAATATTTGAAAGAATTAAGAAACATCCTTTTATTAAATGATTTGATTTAATTCAAGAACTAAATTCCAGTTTTTATTTGATGATTTTTGATTTAAACATTTAAAAATATTGTAAAAAAAATTAAATTAGGAAAACAGACAACATATAAACAAAATATTCTGGGATTTGTTTTTTGAGTTCTGGTTCATGACACTTTCGGAGATTTTATTCCAATTTTGGATGATTTAAAAATAAAAATCTTGAGAGTTTTCACAGTTTGGAGAACCTCTGCTACTCAACCTTAGCCTCTAAGTAAACAGGACTGCTTTCATAGAAAACTGGAGAAAAAAAAAAACAGCTCTTACACCTTTAGTGCAACCAAAAGTATACCCAGATTTGGTCTGGATTTGGTAAGTAATTTGTCAGTGATAAGGATTCATTCCATGGCATCATTTAAAACTTGTAATTTCCACTTCTTAATTTTAAAAATCTCTACAAAAATAGTTACTCTGAAAATCATAGACAATGTAGATTGGGATCAATCTAATTAAAATTCTTTTTATACTACAGTATTTAACACTATTGCATTGAATCAATTTCAGGTAGACTTCCTTATTTTTACTGAACTGATCTCCTCATGGAGGCAAAAGCAGGTCATGTTCACAAAAACCGTATGAGTTCTGTGTTGCAGATAGATCAAATGAGTTCTAAAAATCTTTGTATGACTTTAAAACATGCAGGGTAATTTTGCCAGTATAGAGAAAATTTCAGGGGTTCAATTTAATACGTTCACTAATCATATACAGCTATACTTTATAAAATAACCATTTGCAGAGGTTACTATGGATTATCCACAAATGGATTGAATCTTTTTTCATGTGAGCTTATTTTCTATAAATAGATTAGGATAAAATACTTTTAATCCTAATTTAAATATAAAGCACAAATAAGTATGATTCTGTCATCAAATCTAAACTGTTTTTTAAAGATATTTAACTTTTGGATTATTTTAGTTTTATACTCCCTGGGCAAATTCATTGAAAGTATTTATAACTTATTTCTGAAACACATGAAGATTCAGCTTACCAAATACTTGAATGTAAAGTAAATTAAATAACATTAAAGCTATTTGTTTTAATTATGAATAGAAGCATCTATAGAAGGATTCACAAGGAATTCTGTGCTTTTAAATAAATGATTTTCCTGTCTTTGTAGTGTGGAACTAGAAATGACTCTCTTCTTATTTGTGCAAGTTGTACTTTTGTGCCTTACATCTCTGGACAAAATCTGAGCAGTTTTCTAGGACTTAATCCTGTTGTCTTCCTGTGACACAATGCAGGGAGTACAGAATGTTGAAGACTTGCACTTGTATGTTTGGTGCATGCCAAGCCCCCGAAATCTTAATATATTGTATTCTGAGCATGGGAGAAATAAATTGGTAATAGGTAGAAATCCATATGTGCTGCTCTAATTTGGTTTTGTGAAGGCTTGAATGAGGCTTAGAGGAAATTGGTGGCACTCTTACTCCACATGGTAAGTTTAATTCTACTTGAATATTAGCTAGCTTAACTGCACACCTTTTTTTATTGTGTCATTTTTTGATTTGGGTTGGGTTTGTGTCCCCCCCCAGTGCTGTACTATCAGCCAAAAATAACTTGAGGCTGAATACAGGACTGCTTTTTAATGCTTTCAAAACATTACAGGAATGTATCTGATGCTTTTTTACCCTAGATTCAATTATTTTGTTTAAAGGCACTTAGTAAAACCAACAACTCCCCAGAAACATGAGCATGCTCATGCTGAAGCTGCACAGAACAAAGGTTCTGAACCTAGAATCAAAATGCTGGGCTACAGAAGAGGCTGCCTGGCAACTTCAGGCCTGTTACCATCCAGAAAGTTCGTTGCGTTAATGTAAGCAAGTTTTGTCCCACTTGTGTTGACAAAAATCTTATAAATACCAGAGTATTTTGGCTTTTCCAGCCCTAAGCTTTCTGTGTGTTTATCAGAGCTCTTAATTCCATTTTCTTATTATTTGACTCCTTTTTTGACACATGGACATTGTTATGAATGACTATATCTTCTTTGCATGTGTGAGAATTGGTAACATTTTTCTCATGTAATTTAATGGGTGAAAATGTACTTATTTTTACATTTTTACTATTGCTTTTTCTTATGCATAAAGTGATAGTTCATGAGTAGGTTTCAGGTGAAACAAGAGAGAAAAGGGGTAGCCACAATGCTAATATCTCAATTTTACCCTGGTTCTTAGGCTTACACTGCTCCCACAGAAGGCCATAGCACAGTCTGAAAGAGTGACATGAAAGGATATTAATGGCCTTACAGATCTCATGACACAGAGGATTCCCCACATGAACTTTATGAAACTCAGTACCTCTCCTTAGTAAATTTATTAGGATTGAATACGGGGAAACTTTTACATTCGGTCTACAGAAAAATAGATTTTTTCATGATTTCAAACTTTTATCTATGTGGTGCAACTTGATCATTTTGCTGTGCCGCCATCCATTCGTCTAGCTGGTAGAAGATATTACCACGAAGGCTTTCAGCATCTTGGGTATCTGGGTGCAGCTGAAGTGTGGAAGAAATGTGTTACACTTTGCAGTCTGTTCTGAGCCCTCTGCATTGCCTCATCTCATACCAGTTCCTTTTCATTGTGGGGACTCGGATTGAACCAGAAGTCATTCTGCTAATGTAAAGCTAGTGAAAACAGCTGTACTCTGGGGAAAGGTTGTAGGAAATCTGACAGTAAAATTGTTGAGTAAGGAACTAACCTAGGTATGTCAGACCTCATGAAATTTTAGAACCTGTATTGTTTGACAGCATGATACAAGCATGGCCCCTTATAATGGTGTTTTATCGTGAATTGTCTAGTGAGAGCTGATACACGATCATGCTGCTTGTTTTACACAGCTCTTTAAGCAACTATAAGATCAACAGTAGCCTTACACTGGAATAGTTTCCTGTTTCAATTATCACAGCTGTGTGTTTATGCTGAAATATTCAGATTCTGAAAATTTAGCTTGCAACTCAGGTCTACCACTTACTACTTTAGTGAAATAAGGAATATTCTGGAGGTTTAGACTCTGTGTTGTGATTTGTGGTTTATTTTTTCATTAGTTGATTGCCATCACAACTCATATGAGTCATTTATAGTAGCTGCTTTTGTGATGTTACTGGCAGGTTTTTTTTGCTGTCTTGGAAAAGGCATCAGAGGTTGGTTTGGGATGAGTCATATGTCAGGGTCAAGAGTATCTATTTATATTCTTGCATTATTTCCAAAGAGAAAGAAATGGAAATCAAGATTTAAAAGCTATTAGACAATAGCTATATTATTTAATGTTAGAATGACTGCAAACATTCATTCCAAATTGTTTCATTTACTAAGATAAAAATAACTTTAATTTCATAGAAAGACAGATTTCTTAAAAAGACTATATATTACACACTTTAGTAGTTAAATCACTAAATTTATATAGCTCTCATAGATGAAAGGTTATGAATTAATCTTGTAAAGCAATACTCTACAAAATTGGGAAGAACTGTGGAGTATAAAAGAGTAGAAAAAATTGTTTAAACGTAACATGAACTCATTGCAAGACTTGTGTAACTTAAAAACTGAAAAGATGGCATACTGGGCTGCTTTTCTCTCCCCAGAATATAATTTTCCTTATAAATTATATTACAACTCTAACAATATTGGGGAAAGAAAACACATTTGTATTCATTCTTTCTGTATGAAGATTTCTTGCTTTTTTTATTCTTACCTTTTATGTGTTCAGTTTTCATCTCCAGCTAACTGTACTACCCTTTTAAATATAAGGGAATTACATAATTTAAATTTATCTTATGAACAAGTGTTCACTTGTTTATAATTTTATCAAATAATCACAAAGCAGTTTCTCATAGGACTTTATCATGGAGTTAGAGGGAGGAGCTAGGATACAGCAGTGATGATTTGCTGAGTAGATATGTTATATACTGTTGAATCAGAGATTAAAATGCTCATCTTTGCTGAGAGATAATGAAATGGACTTTGAGATTAATATTATTCTGACAAGGCAAATATTGAATGTATTTCTCTGCTGCAAATCCCAGTCTTTCTCCTCAGCAGTGCAAAGTGCAGAGGTGACAGAGAAGTATCCAGTCAATGGGAGGTACTGAAACTACAGAAAAGCTTTTGTACTCCAAATAAAAATAAAAGTGGGTTCTTTTCAAAGTCCAGCTTGCTGTATATGCTGGCAAAATAAATCAAGTGCTGGCCAGCTACAGATAGCCGGAATACTTTCCAGAGAACTCCATTTACCAGGAGTTCTGTAACTATCCAGACTATCAAAGGAGGGGTTTCCTTATGAAACTGCATGTGACATGGGAAGCAAATTTACTTGTAGTTTTATTAACAAAGATTATCTGATACTATATATTATCATGTTATTGTTATTCTAAAAATTACTACCCACTAAGGGAAAAATGTCAGAACAGATTGGCAAGGAATGTCTTGTGAGTATGAATGAACTTAACATGTGCCAGCCATGGGTAGGTGGAATGTGCCACTTAACAAATTATTCTATTTTTAGCACCCTAACCTTCTTCATATGCTTTCAATCAGGAGACGAGCTTTATATATGTGAGGCAGCCAAAACAAGCTGCCAGTTGTGGCCTTCCCATTAGCTTTGCATGGTTTTAGTTTGCAGAATGAGCGCTGACAAATCCTGCAGCAGCTGGCTGCAGGGTGCTGTTCAGTTTGCCGTAGCCATGGTGTGGAATTTCTCTGTGTTGAGTATATTTAGACAGCAGCACACTTACAAATGTGTTGTAAAATTGGACGCCTGCCGGGGGAGGCTTGGGCCTCCTTGGTTTACTTACTAAGCCTGTGTTTCAATGGAGAAGCAAATTTGATTTTTCTCCCCCCTCCCTCTCTTTTTCTTTCTCTTTTCCCTCCTCCCCTACCCCTCCTTTGCTAAAGAGGCATCAGTGACTGGTGAGAAGAACTGACCAACTTGACCTCCTCTCCCACTGGTGGTCATGAGAATAATACGGGAGGAGGTCAAAGGTTAGCTTTTGAATACTCTTAGGAGCTAATTTATTACAAGGAGGGAGTTTCACATTGGCTGAATTATTTTCTTGAAGAGAAGACCACACTTGAGTTTGTTTATGCCTTGTGTTCATTGGGAGTTCTCTTTAGGAGCCTTTCTATGCACCTGTGCGGAGCACAATAACAGCCCTTTTCTTCAGGATGGAATAGCCGACAGCCAGAGAAAAAAATGGGCTAGCCTGGAGCAGAACCTGGAGGTTATTTGATTACAGAATGTAGTCCAGGGAGTTTTTTTCATTGTAACTCCTTTTTTTTCCTCCCTCTTCTTTTGCCCTTTTCCTGTTGCTGGATATTTTTTGGCTGGTGGAACATGAGGAAGCTGGGATGGGGGAGGAGGGAAGGGAGAAGAGCACATTTGCACAAACATCTTGCTGTGAGAAATAAAGGCATGGATCCTTCAGGAAATAAGGATCTGGCTTACTTGGAAGTCAGTGATAGTAAAAACTGCCATTCTCTGAGTTATTGCTTCCATTTACTGTTGGGATGCAAGAAAATGATATATTCTGCTTGCATTTTTAGTTGCCTTAGCTGCCTACAACACTGATAGCTTATGACTTATGACTTTGGAAATTATTTGCCTAGATTTAAGTGTCCTGGCTACATTCAGTCTTTCTGCTGCTCAGCTACAGCCCAGCAACCTACTCTCTCAGCCATTCCTCCTGGTTTTGTACAGTGTCTAGTGATATCTCAAACATCACTTACAGGCAGACAGGCCAGCTGTGGCTGCATATTCTACTGAGACTCCCATTACCCAGAAAATCTTGACCTATTGCAGCAATTTCTCTTTTTTCAAAACAACCTCTTGCCTTTGCAGTTTAAAGAAGCTGTGTTAGGCATTAGGGGATGCTGTATGTTAGGTTCTCTGTGCACTGAAATCTGTAACTTTGCCTAAATGTTCTACTGATTTAAATTTGTTCAGATTGTTGGTGAAAAACTCTGAAAGCCAAATTTATGTAAACAAAGCAACTTTCTTTTGAATGCAGTGAGATTAGGTGGCTGAGCCTGCTCAGCACTGGAGCCTGGGTTTACTGGAGGAGTTTTGCATATTCCACATTTCCAAGCACCAGAATCAAGTAGGGCTCAAGCTTTAAATGTGCTCATTAGCTCTGTCTGTGCAGGCAAGGGGGCTAAAACCACTCTGGGGGGCTTGAGAAGGAATGATGTAGTTCCTGGAGCTGTAGTCAAATTTAAGGAAAGCTGACTTTAGGCCTACAGCATTTCTCTGTCCCTCTGAAGTATATATTTTATCTTAAATATCAAGATACTTGCCCTGTTGCAATTTTCGATGGAGATTTACAGCCATTCGGCAGATACATATTGCTGGTAAGCATTTATATCCATTAGGTTGTGCTCATCTCCACACAGACACAACAGCAGGCAGGGGCATCCTGCATACCCCAGAGAGAGGAAGGAGCCCTACCCAGGACCTTCTCAGAGCTGTCATAGGGTGGCATCAGCCCCATGGTACAGCATGACCCATGAAGATGAGAACATCTCTCCAGGTGACAGACTGAGAGTATCACTGCCTGGAGGTATGGGATGCATTTCAGGGTGCAGAGGAAGAGCATCTTGGGATTGTACGAAATTTGCTATAGGTTCCTTAGTGGAGGAAACAAAGGTGGAGAAAGGTGGAGACATCATGATGGTTTGGGGAGAAAGTATGGCAAGTAGAGGGGAAAAGGAGAGAAAATGGGTTGGTCACATGTAAACAGTTGCTTCTCAGTACACCTGTTTGGCTGTGCCCTCTGCCTGATTAGCACAGTCTGTCCTGTCTTCTTATTAAACTTTGCTCCTTTTTGAGGGCCTCTTTATTCTGTGTGCAAGTGTGCATGCAGAGGTCAGCAACTAGAGTCAGACCTCAAGTGACAGGGGCAGTACATCTGTGAAGGATCGCACAACTGGAGTATGAGTGAGGGTTTGCAGGTCGGTGTGTGATCCCTAGCCAGTATGAAGCCAGACTAGCCAGTGAGGATGCTCGGGAAGCTGAATAGAGCCCAGAGGGTCTGTGAATTGGCAACCTCAGGGATCAAGCCATTTGTTCAGAGACTGCAGCACTTGAGGGTCAAGTCAGTCTATGCATATGTGCGCCTGTGAGTGAGACAACTGGAGATGAGAAGGTCCAAGGACTGATTAGTGAGTAGACTGAGTCTGTCAATAGTTACTGGAAGAATCCACAGTGTATGTGTCTGTGCGTCTGGTGGTATGTGCAAAGGTGACCTCTACCAGCAGCTGAACTGGGCTATGAGCTTCAGGGCCTTGTATGTCCAGGGCAGCTACTGGAAAGATCCATATTGTATGTATATGTATATGTTTTCTTGTAATGGACTTTCATCCTGCTCAGTTAGCAAGAGGAACAAGATTAAGGCCATTGGTGCTGTTTGCATGAGTGCTGAGTGTTTCTGTCTGTTGATCTGTGTGGCTGGCCATGTGTATGTGTATATATTTGTTGTATATATGTGTGTGCCTGCCTACTGGGAGTACACCTGTACTAGTTGAACTAGTCGCATGGAGCTGCAGCAGCCTTGCCTATCTCAGGATTCTGGATTCAGCAACTGAGGAGTTTGTTTAATATCACCTGAAGGGGGAGTGAATTGCACTGCTGGGTGCCTGGTGTTGACAGTAGTAAAATGTTTTATTTTAGGCAGAGCATTATCACAGTCTGAGCTGTGACAATAAAACCACAAACCGTAGTGATGAAACTGAAAGGAAATAAGTACATTTTTCTGTAGATCTTGCAGGAAGGAAAAAAAGAAAAGAGGTTTCTCCATGTTCTTTGAACATGTGAAGTCAGTGATGAGTCCCACAGACTTAAGAAGACAAGCATCATCCTGGCAAAGGGGTGGACCCAGTAGTGGTCCAGGAACAGGAGATGTTAGATGTTCACATTTCCGCCAAAGCATCTGACCAGCATCCTGAGCCAATTGCTTTTCATTCCAGCTACATTGCCATGTGAAATAGGAAGACATCTGAGAAATGATGCTATCCGTGCTTATGAAAGGTTGTAACTGAGCATGTGCTAGCCATTGCCCTGGTGGTGCTCATTCCACATTGTAACACTTAAGTCTGCCCTTTGTTCCCCCTCTTTCGTCCTTCAAGTTATAAGATCTGCAGAAACTGTTGTGTCTTCCACTTGGACTGTGTCCACATCTCTTACAGCAGTATAAAAGATAGTATCTATTTGCCAGATGAGGTTACCAGTTTCTGAGTCCAGGGCCCTACTGAGTGTAAAAGGGAGAAATGGAACTGCATCACTGTCATGGGAGGCAGCCTGTTACCGACACCCAAGTCTGTATTAAAAGTGTGGCTCTGCTTTGTTGTATATTTTTTCTGCTGTTTCACACACTGTTGGTTTTGCTATGGAAAGTGCTGCCTTTTGTGTGATTACAGAACACTCATCACTGGTTTGCTGGGATTCAGAAACACATTGATAAACATAACCATTAGTAAGAAAAGCTGAGCAAACCTGTTCTTAAACGTGAACTAGGGTTAAGCAAACAGATTCGATGTAGTGCCCACACCACTGCTTTTAGGGACCAGGGGCTTGTCATAGCTTCATAGCTGAAGGCTTTTCCTTTAGCATAATTTCTCTCTGTTGGACTGGGTGAAGTTTACTACATGCCAGACTTGCTTCCATTTTCTTCACAGAGGAAGGTGTTTTTACACCAATCCGATTTAACAGCCAAAATAATACCATGTTAATAGATTATGTTGATATATAAATTTTACTGAGTGAAGCAGCACTTTCATTACTGCTTACACTAAGTGGAGCCTGGCCTGTTTCAAAGAGTTTATGTGTAGGAGGTAAAATGATACCTAAAGTTTCAGCTGCTTCCTTAGAGAGCTGTCAAACAAAGATCCTACCATGTTCTCCAATATTTCCTTTCTGATCAGCAAGGACATACGTACAAATGTCCTTGTATTGGATTTCCTTAGAGATACAGCACAGACTCAGTAAATGCAAAAGTTTGAAATTAAATTGTTTACAATTTATATGTGTCTAATATATAATGTATAGAAAAGCTCTATAAAGAGCTTTTTAGATAAGAATTTTTAGATAAAAAACTAAGAAGAACTAAATCCATTTTCTAATTTAACTAACTATCCAGCAAATAATTACATACATTGTCTCATAAGCATACTTAACATTTTTCTTGTTCATGTGTAACTGCAGTCTGCTTGATTCAATCCTGGGAAGATTTTCTTCTCTTTCAAAACGCAGACACTTCAACTTAGCTGAATTAAGTGCTAATGAATATCAAGTAAAGATGATAATCTGTGGTTTTTTTCCTCTTATGTGTTAGTGACATTGAAAGTCCATATAGACTGCGCATATCACTTTTCTCTTTCTATTTCCTTTGTACTCCGCTTGAGGAAATCTTGATTTCTGGGACTGAACAGCTTATGATTTTTTTTTAGTGCTTCACTGTTACAGTATTTTGCTGAAACACTGAAGTGTGGTAGACAGTAAGATTCTTCATGTCTGTTCTACTTTGAATAGTCAAATTCTTCATTTTGATTTATAATCTTATATATTTTTAAAATAAGCAATCTGCCAGACTGAAAATTGTGAGCAATGAAGGTCAAGATAGATTTAATGATGGCTGAAAACTGTGTAAAAAGAATGAACACAGCCATTTTCTAGTCAGTGATCTACTCTATATAACCAAAAAGCTTTAACTTGTGTAGTTATAACTGTAATCCAGAAGCTGGTATTTAAATTATTCTTTGTGGAATTTTATTCCTTTACAAATAAGCGATGTCACACCACCTTATTCTGAACCTGAGCGTTCATAATGTTTGACCACCTAGGGAAAAGTAACTATTGCTACATTTATTTATGTTTTGGATTTTTTTCTTAATTCTTGTAAAGACAAAATTGTAAAGGCTTTTAAAAAATTATAAAGAAAAAGAAGCAGGTTATTGAGCAGGTTTTTAGTTATTTGTTTACTACTTCTAAATCTTTCAGAAGAGAGGGCTCTACATGAGTAAATACTGTGTATACACACACAATCACCAACCCTATAAAAATTCCTTTTTTTCGCTTCTTCTGAGGGGAAAAAAAATGCAATAAAGAATCACTAAAGTGGACAAGATTCAAAATTGTACCTTCTCTACAGAGCTACTAGTTGCTTAGGTGATGTGTCCCTAGATTGTATGCTGAAAATATAGTTGTAGCAGCCCTCTTTGGTCTGGCAGGGATTGCTGAAATTAGGGCTTTGAGTGGGTGAAGGGTATTTGCAAAATCTCCTGCTGAGCCTGCTAAAACATATATTGTGGGGTAATTTCTGGAGTTTTGCCAGTTGCAAACAGGGGGCCCCCACCAAGCCTATTAAGGTAGGAATGAGGTTGGAATGCCATACTTTGCTGAGCTCTGTTTTCCACTGTCCCTGCTCTGCTGACCACCACAGTAAAAATAAATTAGGGAATTTTTTTTTCCACTCTAATGTCTGCCATCCCTTATTACATGTTGTAATTTATAAATAGCTCATCTGATTAACTGTGATTTTTTTGTTGTTTTGTTTTTAATACTTTTGAATAAGAAGTATTTTCCCATTGACCTCCCTCCTTGTCTCTGCGAGTACATCTTTTTATTTTGTTATGAAGCCGTAAATCTTTATTGGCCTTTTGTTGATTCAGTTTAGGAGGATCAGAAGTAAAATGCAGCTTTTACATACCATTTTAATGTTTTTAAGAACGTTGTCATTGGAAAATCCTGTCAGTCTAACTCACTTATGGTTCAGAAAAGTATTGTGTCTTGGTTCCCAGGCTTCAGCTACCCATTGTGAGACTGATTTTCATCTGCCACTGTATGGTGAAAAGTATGGCTCATGACATAAACAGAGTTGTTGCCTTAAAACTGGGAAAGACTATTGACTTGCCATAATACTTACTGACAGTACGGGATTTTGGAATTTGGATGTGGGTGTCCAGTAAGGAGCATTTCTAAAGAGAAACGTTCTTGCATTTATTAAAATAATAACTTTACAAGTCTGGAGCAGGTTCCTTGCAGTGTGGTATAAAGCATGAGATGCAGAGTTTGGAAAGGGGTATTTTCTTTTTCTTTTTCACTTCTTTTCTTTTACAGGTTGTTCATCTTGGAATAATTTAGCATTACTCTACTGTATGTAACACACAGATATGGTTTAACACACAAACTGAATAGCCTTTACTCTTTTCTTCAAGGTTTCAGAACTACATTTTATAGTTTTTGGCAGCCTGTACCTAGGAGTTTCAAAATTGTTCTATAAGCAATATCTTGTGGTCATAAATTATCACAACCATTTTAGGTTTGTAAAAACCCTACATAAATCTCCATGTAAGCACAACAATAAAAAGTGCAAATGTGTTTAGTAATGTTTCTTGGGTCACCGTTGCTCTGAGTTGTGTGTAACAATACCCTAAAAACTACAACTGGAAACCTATCTTATTACCTGTTTGTTAACTCCCACCATAACATACTGCAGTAGTAAAATCACTAAGCTTTGCTATTTATTGCCCTTTTGATATGTGGCAACATAAGTGGACCACAGGCACTCCAAGATAAAACAGGATGAGGCTTTTTTCAATATTAATAGTGCAGATCTTTGTGTCCTCGGAGCCAACAAACCAAATTTGATTGTTGTGGGCTTTCTGGGAAGTTGACTTCATGCAACTTCTGGGTTCCTTATTTACTGGTAGAGAGAGCATTGCTCAACACATGGCTGGCATCACAGTCATTTTGGAAGAATATTATCTAAATGACTGAACTGTTATTGGAAACATCCCTGCAAGTTCAGCTGAACTATGTGCTTTATGAACTTATAGAAAAACATGGTTCTTGCTTCAAAGACCTTATAATGAGGTTCAAAATGAGGCCCACCACATCAAAAGAGAGATACAGTACAGGAGGGAAGGAAGACGGAAGGAACTGGGGTGCTTTTGTCCAGTAGAACATAGCAGAATCATGCCTTTAACTGATTTAAGTAGCTCAGTTTTAATTGTGGTTGCTCCAGCCAGTCCCTGTTTCCATGCGTGTGCCCCTGTTCACAACAGAACTTGATCTGAATCCAAAACTTGCTCAGTTTTACTTAGCAGAACTGTTACCCAGATACATTAGCAGCTGAACAGCTGCAGAGCACCAGACTAGGCTGGTGAAGGAAGGCTCAAAAGCAACCAATCTGGAAGTGCAAACAGCTGGGTAAGATTTCTGTTGTGCACCTGATCTACTACTGCAGTTACATTTCATATTGTAGCTGCAAATAAGTGAATAATAATATCTCTCCTCATGCGTTTTTTTTCACACAATTCTCTAGTCACCTTGTAACTTTACATAGACATTGTCTTGTGAGGCGTATGGCTAGGTATACCCAAAGGATTCTCATTTTCCAAGTAGTGAAACAAAATGAAACATTGTGTTCTTCAGTTGATGATTGCGCCAGGATCTCCTTGCAATAAATGGACTATGGTCTGCAGAGTAGGTAGGCCAGGTGATTGACAGCATATGCTGAAGAAAAGAGTGAATCTTAAGGTATCTTGGCTTGTAAGGTCGATAAATACAGAAATCAGATTGACTCAAAGGGAAAGAAAGCTTTGGGTGACTGCAAAAGGAGCAGTAGGACTGTTAGCAAAATGTCCATATGTCATTTTTTTTTCTGAGCGAGCACTATTCTATACAACTGTGGGTAACAGAGTTCCAAGTTCCCCTTCCATAGTCAGCAGGGCATGCAGCTGGACCTGGGTCTTCCACTACAGACTCAGTAAATGATGTAGCAGGTAAGGCATTAGAGTAGCAGGTAAGGCATTAGAGTGAACACATTCTCATTTTTATCAGAGATTTCCTTCTGAAGCTGAGAAGGAACACACACAACTGCTGTGACATACCTTTTAGAGATCTTCAGATTCAGCTCATTTTCTCACAAAACCACCACAGAACATATTTTTTGAAGCTTTGTTCCAGAGATGATGGTTGTAGAAGATATGTCATATATATATACTCTAGATGTATCTCAGAGTAGAAAGAATTGGTGCATCATCCTAAGCAGCTCAGAGTAACCATTTCCTTTCCTCCATGTCTAGAACTGGAGGCTACACATCCTGGAGTAAATGATGTAGTTATAAATTGGTGTAAAGTAAAATTGCCTGAGACAGAGATCAACATCATTCCAGCTGTCCATTTTGTTCTACTGTTGACAGTAAGCAACGTGGTTTCTCTGTGATCCCACACCCTCATATTTCTTCTTCCTTGAACTTTGATGAAACCCTGCATGCTCAATGCCTCACACTATCAGTGGCACTTTAAGTCTAGCTAAAACCAGGTTAAGAACAACTGAAACTGTTCCTGTTGGATTTAGTGTGTCCTTGCTAGCAGATGATCATTCATCCCTGTCTGTGTGTCAGCGCTTCTAAAACTGCAGTTGCTGCAATATTGTTTAGTAAAAGCAGGCCTGGAGTAGAGCTATTCAAATAGCACAAAACCCCCCAACAACTCTCGTGTAAACAGTTCACTGACTGCTGAAATATTTTGCAATCTATACATATTGCAGGTACTTTTCTGCCCCTCTAACTATTTCTAATGGAGAAAATTATTCAATGTAGATAATATTCTTACAAAAAATAAAATTGCCAAACTGTCCAGCTAATACTAGCTGGTAGTTGTTCTTTCACACAACTTGATTTGAAACAGGACCCAGGAGATAAAAACAGCCAGCAACTTGACTGCAGATACCTTCTGCTTGTGTGTCAAGGTGAAAGCTCAGGCTGTCCTGTACCTCTGTCCTGCTCAATTCTAGGCTTGGCTGTTCAATGTGAGACTTTGTGGGTTAAGTTCAGTCACTGCCATATAATAGTGTCACAACCCCCCACCAGGTCACTTTACAGACATTGCTGTTATGGAAGGGCTAAGGAGAGAAGAAAAACTCACCCTTCCATTCACTTGCCCTGTGCAGTGATCTCTTTCATTCCCAGGTAAAACAAGCAGATGCATCCTCTGCTTTCCACTACTCCTCAAAAGCCAGAAAGAAAAATTGTGTCTGGGAGTGGCTGGCAAGAAGAAAAGCAGTTCAGAATATGTTTAAAGCAGAAATTTAAACCAATATGCACTTCAAAAGATGCAGAGGGCGCTCAGACACCAAAAGATCGTATGCTGCATTGGATTTCTCTTCTTGAATTTGTGTCCATAGCATTCTGTAAGCTGTCCTGTATTATGTATTTAAAATTGCTAAACAAGTGATTACACCTTCAAGTGAAAAGCCTTTTTTCTTTTGTTGCATAAACTCCAGACAGGATGCAAATGGTATTTCTAGAGTTTGTTTACATCTGGGAAGGAGAGAGGGTGTTTCTTGTTGTTTTTATGAGAATGAAAGCTACTCAAAGAAACACCTAAGGTAATGTGCTTTCTTGAACTGTAGAAATAGCAATAATTGTTGAATGGTTAAAGATGAAAGCAAACACACATTGTATATAAAATATTCCACTCTTTCTTAGGTGTACAGTGTCTAAAATTATGATAGTGTTATGCATGGAAATGTAAAATGTTCCTTTGATAAAATATTCAAAAGTAGATAAGTTTGTGCATTTGGATACATAAAGCCAAAACTCAGCTCTAGTATTAATACATGGCATAAGATTTCCTAGCAACTGTCTGCAGTACGTCAACACCCCTGTGTAATAATTAAAACTGTCTTTTTCCTTTCTTCTCTTAAATTTGGGCTTCAAAACCTGGCTTGATCAAAACAGAGGTATCTTGGCTTTCTCACTTCTTTCTCTCAAATATTTATTTAAGCCAGATTTTCAGATGTGATCAGCATCCAGCACTCAGAAATCTATTGTTTTCTATTCACTAAGGATTGAAGGGTAAATTTGACTGTTTCCAACTCCAGTTATCTCTGTTGAGTTTCTTCTTGTTGTTGTCAGCTTTTTTGGAAATCTGCCTTTGAATATGGCTCATACTTAGAGATGGTATATGGAGCAATGCATAGAGCGAAGGGGGATTCAATTCTCACTCTCATTTTCATTTTTAAAAATTTTTATGGCTTTGAAAAATGTTTTCATTTAGGCAGAAACTACCCACTTCTATTGCTATGTGAAAGAAGCATTTTCCCAAAATTTATGTCTGTTTAAATTTGGTTTTCCGGCTGGGAAAAGTATTTTGCCATATTATGCATACATAGAAATACACATACATAGTATATTTTAAGTTGCTAGCATTTTGGTTTGTTTTTTTTTGTTGTTGATTTTGATTTCTTTTCTTTTCCTTTTTTTCTTTCTTTTTTTCTTTTTTTTTTTTTTTTTGTGGTTTATTTGGGGTTTTTTAAACTTATTTGAACCTCTTTGACCCCACAGGATTTTATTGCTTTGGAAGGGTCATAATCCCAAGTCATACATTTTAAGAAAATCTGTTTTGATATGACTACGTTATAGGGGTTTGATGAAAACAGTTTGTGCGTGCACACTGGCCTTTCTTATACTTTTCTCCTCTTTGATCTTTGTCTTTGCAAAAATCACTCACCATTCCATTGATCCTGTTCATATAAGTAAGCCGAGCTGATTTTCATTTGTGTTTGTCAAGCTGACAGATATGGTCTGCAAGGTGAGAGTGGACTGCTTTTGTGTTCTGTGATCTATATGTATACATTCTAGTTACTAATGTTTATTTCAGAGTTTTTCCAGAAGCTGTAACAAGGATTTAGTTTAAATGAATATTCCATATTTGTGGCATGTGAAAGAATGAGAAAAAGGCATTACTCTAATCCAGCTCTTATGTATCAGGGTTGGATTGTACTGATCATACTTTCATGGTTTCCCAAGGAGATGAGGTTTATGAGATCATCCTCTCTGTGCCTTTGGTTTTGTCAGTCTCCTCTTTCACCCTCAGTCCTCCCCAATAACTTTTGAACCTACATGCCAAGTTTAGTCACATTTGCTAGAGAAGTCTGAAATATATTAAATTCCTAAAGGTATCATGAATACTGGCAGTCAGGTAGTGGAAAGAAACTCAGAGAAGTTGCCCTCCAAGGAGGAAAAGGCTTAGAGTGTAAATGTAATCCTTGTCAGAGTGCAGATAATCCCTACAGGGGCAACTCTATACAAAGGCATTGTTTCGTGAGTTTTACTATTTGCAGATATGTTTGGTTTTAGAGGACTAAAAGTTGTACTTAGCATCAGGATTAATCACAGAAGTGTTGTTGTATGGGAAATTTATGGAACTTTTTGCAGTCAGACATTAATTTATTTTCTTTACTCATTTGCATGCTTCCTGTGTATGTGACACCCAGCAAACTGGTGGATGCACATATACCCATGCTCTTCAACAGTCATTCAGGCTGAGCTTTAAGAAGTCAGCTCTTGACTGTCTTTACTTCCTTCTGTTTCTACTTGCAAACAAACAGTAAGATGTATTAATATGAAAAGTAGGTATTTTTAAAAAGCTGTGTGGTTGGATGTATTCAAAAGGTGACCAGTTTCACTGTGAATGCCTCTTACTCCTTGGAACAGAACCACTGAATGCTCATGCAATCCAACCCATCTTCTGCAGATATATACTACTAATATGCTAATTTTTCATTTTTCTCTCAGATAGGAGGAAAATTTGCCTCTTCTTCTAAGTCATTGATAATGCTCCCAGTGATGGGAAGCACAGGCCCTGACTAGGGGTGAACTCTTTTCCCACTTGCTAATATCACCAGCTCTGGGAATGAGTGGATGCATTCAGGTTGGCTCTGCAGCCACCATTACAGAGTGGTCACTTAGGTGGTATGCAGTAGCTGTTTGCCCAGAGTTTTTGAATATCCTGCAACACAGGCAGAGATATACACACATCCAGAGCTATAAGGATGGTGATAGCATGTAAAGCAATGCAGGAGAAATGATCGACTTGAAATAAGAAAAAAATGGACACAGTTACATGATTGTCAAAGGCCCATATTTACAGTTATCTTCCCAGACAGGATTAAACAATAACAAGAACTGTATGTATGTATACACACACACGTATATATATATTACATTTTTTATTTTAATGAACAGGCTACGTATAAAGTACTGGAATTGTCATTGTCCACTGTTAAATTTTCTCTGTTCTCATTTTTTATTGTACATCACCAAACTGTAACAAAAAGGTCTGGCTATGTGGTCATGACTCACTAGCAGCTGATCTCAGCAACTACGCAGTCTGTTTTTTATCTCAGAGTTAGAGGATTTTTATGCACAGAGTTGTACTTTTTGATACTTAATATTTCAGGTCTCATTCCCACTGACAGTCTAGAGCAGACAGGGGTCATGACTGAAGCTGTCCATGAAGAAAATAGAACGCTATTGATGCTATAAAGATAAGTAATATTCATTACAAAGACCACATTAAACTCACATACTTGAAGAGGCAAGTGTTTGGAAACCAGGGCATGCCAGATGTATAATTGTCTTTGTGCTATTAATTCAGTCACTACACACATAAGCATAATGCTTGGAGCTGGTTGATATTTCAGTATCAGATGTTTTGTTTCTGCTTCAGAAAGCATTAAATATTTTAGAATTCATTAGTGACATACTTAATGAAATATAAAATATCTTAGCAAAAATAAAAAAAAACCACATATGTTTTCTTGTCAAAGTGATACCTTGGCAAGACTGAAACAACACTATTTGTTTCAGTAAGCTGCTTCTTTCAAATTGGTAGCAATTAGGAATGCATTCTTTAATTGTCTGGCTACAGTTTCATTAATGTGTATGGAGTAGATGCACAAGAAAGCTGTTTACATGTTGAACTTCTGTAGTTCTCTTATTCAGGGTGGGATTTGGTTACCTAAATGTAAGCACCTGTTGTCATTTGAGACATTAAGGTATCCCACCTGGCTCCCGGCTGCTATTTCTGAAGGCTACAAGTCCCTAATCGATCTTTTCTCCTGTCTGTAAGCCCTGTGCAAATGTTTCAGATGCCTTATAGCGTCTCAAATGGCACTAGAGCTTACATGTAAACAGATAACACCACACTTAACTGGTTTTGCAAGCTGGAAAATATTTTTCAAGTGGAGTTGTATGTATAAAAATTCTAATATACAGATTTTCTAACATTAAGGTTAATTCAAATAAGAATAGGTCACTTGTATATCAGATGTCAACATCTTTAAGTAGTCTAGCACTGCAAAATTTGGTTAAATTGAACAAGATGTGTGGCAGGAAGAGGAAAACATGGTACATGAATGTATGTAAATGGATGCTGTGCTCCCAGAGAGGTGTGTGGGCTCATACCTAGTGAAATAATGTAGAGCAACATGCCTGTGAATAGAATGGTGGTAATATTTATATAAACCAAAGGCTTATCCAGCTTCTGTCTCCATCTATGGTCAGCAGCAGATGCTTAAAAAAGTGCTTTGTACTTAAAAGCCTTCACTGGGATTCTGAATCCTTCAGGAATGTCTAGTTACTTTGAATTCATGCAGTTATCTTTTAAATCACTATCCCGTTTTCTTACCCAAGACACTACCTACTTTGCAATCAAATATACAGGCATCCCTGATCTACTAATGAACTTCTCAGGAGGGCAATGTAATATTATTCTCATTTCTGGTTTCAGCTTTTGGGTTTGGACATACAAAGAATTCATAATAATTTGCCCAAAACCTTTTGGTACACTATTTCTCAAATTACTATCACACATGGAGCTAATCTAGTTTCCAACACTTAAAAATAGAAGCAGGTGGTTTTTTTTGTTTGTTTGTTTTTTGGTTTTTTTTGTGAAAGAAGTATTTTAAAGAAGCTGTGAAAAGGTTTCAAAGCTTTTTTGTCAGTGTCTTTTTTTTTTTTTAATGCCCAAGTAATGGCACAAAATGCTATCTTAAAATATCTTAGATATGTCAAAATAAATTCCCTGGAGTGTCACTACATGAGATATATTTGTAGCAGAGTGATATCCAAACACAGATTTTCTTGAAATCTGTGAATCATTATTAGTAACCTGTTGTATAAAAGATGAGTTTGCATGTCTGTATGCTTCTCAGAACTACCCTTTTAATTTGAAGGCAAGTTGCAATAGCATCTCTAACTTGCTTATCTGATATTTGGAAGGTGAGAGTTTTACACTAATTCAACACCTTCATCCTTTTGGGCAAGGTTTCTGTGAGGCCTGTTGTTCCTTGAACTCTAAACTTCTTACTCTTGAAACCACCGGGCTTTGAGAGTTGACAGCAATCAGCAGGTAGTAGAAGATGAGTATAGACAGCCGCAGACCTTTGGGAGATCTTCAGCTCACAAGCATTATCTTGGATTTGCTTTCAAATCTCAAAGCCTTTTTCAAGTCATTAATGCAGCAGCACTAGCATGCAGCACTGAGGTCAAGGCATGGAAAGCTCTTCATTACTGTCTACAGACTTTTGCCTTCCTTGTAGGGAGAAGTTGCTCAGAGATAGTTACATGACTTATCTTTTTGGCCTTCTGGTACAGATGTCTCTGTGTGCTGGTCTGAAGCTGAGCTGCTAGACTGGTTAGTTCAGCTAATTAGTTACCAATATTTGAAACAGGTTCAACAGCAGAGGGAATGTACAGAAGGGGTGAGAGTGCATCTTATTAGAAATAAGAGTTTGTTATTATTCAATACAATACTTATTTTGCAACCATGCCTGCCTCAGGTCATCGAGTGAAAGATAAAATTAATTTGAAAAAGTAAATGCCTTTAAAGAGGGAGATAGATAGTTCTAAGAAGTTCTTAAATGAGTTTTTATACATACTCAGAGAGGGAAGAAAAACAACATAAAACCAGGGAACAGGAATTATGTACAGGTTTACAAAAGGATGTACGATGGGGATTCTGTGCTGGTAATTCAGCTGCTGTTATGTTGCCTTTCTGTAAATGGAGTTTTGACTACTTCAGATGTTTTACCTTTAAAACCTTCCACCTAATGCTTCTCTTTTTCCCCATCCTTGCTGACATAAGGGAAGAAAAAGGGTAGGGGAATTCTTCACCTATGTTGAACTAGGATGTCTCCCTAATGCACCATACTTATTTCTGTAGCCATAATTGAGGGCAG
>NW_009914031.1:119832-227830 GCF_000696875.1 Nestor notabilis
ATGGAGTACGCATGCTACTGTAGTTGTGACGATACCCAAGGTGAGCTTTGTAAGGTAAGGGTAGTTTCTTTGCTTAGGCTCATACAACTAAAACATAGGGCAAAATTCCCCAGAACTTTCTGATACAGCAGCATCATCTGTCTCCAGTATTTCTGCTGTTCAAATCAAAAGGTGAAATCTGTAAATCCTTGTCTTGTTTATTATAAGGAAGCAAATTGTGCATACTATTTTCATCCAGTGGCTTACAATACTTAATAGGTGAACAATAAGGAAAATATTTTTTTCCATTCAGCTGTCTCCCGGCTTCTTTCAAGTTTTGTATTTATTTGACAGGAAACAAATCTGGAACATGCAATTTTTTTGTGAGTAGAGCAGTGTTCCTCTGTGTTGAGCAGTTAATCAAAACATGTCTGAATACATGGACTTTTTTGAGGCACACACAGAGCATTTTACTCTTATTACTGGGAGGTGCATATTGTTGTATTTAACCTCATTTAACAGTAAGATGAAGCAAAAACTCTTAATTGAATGTAATTATTGGGCATTATTAAATAATTTTATAGTCTAGAAGTTTAGTTAATTAAACCCACTATGTAAGATGTTGGTTTTTTAATCTTATTTATAGATTTATCTCTTCAGACTTCCCTCCAGACTCTCTCCCAATCTCTGTTTGCCCAGCCACAGCCTGACGAATTTTTGGGAAATGACTCAAACCCAAACTCTCATCTAAACTCTGAGAACCCTGTCAATATTGGCTGTTTAACTCTTAAGTTTCCATTTGAAAAATTTCAGCTATGTGCAGTTGGTTCACAGAATGTCCAGAGGAGACTCTAAAAATGTAAAATGCTTTCCCGCTGATTTTGTAAATGTCTATACAGTTAGAAACACAAAAAATACAGTAACATGCCTTCTACAAAATTAAGTCCCAGTACAGTATTCATACTGGGCATTTGCTGTTACCTGTCGATTGGTGCCCACTAGGATACACTCTTCGCTGTAATGTTTATTTATATTATTTAATGTTTATTA
Source organism: Nestor notabilis (assembly GCF_000696875.1). Taxonomy (NCBI): domain Eukaryota; kingdom Metazoa; phylum Chordata; class Aves; order Psittaciformes; family Psittacidae; genus Nestor; species Nestor notabilis. The sequence goes on from NW_009914031.1 coordinate 120,862, forward strand.
AAGGAAAAACATTGCTAATTGTGAAAGAGAAATGAAGTCTCAAGAATTAGACAAATCACCGCATAGTTTTCCTTCTGAAGGTGCAAAGGTAACTTATAAATTGCAAGAACAGATGAGTAGCAGTGGTATATTGTTGCACAAGCTCTATAGATGATCATAGCATGTGTGAGACAAAGAAGGGATGGGGTTGTGATTGGAGCTGTGACTGCACTTCTCAGCTCAGACTTCCTAATATCATGTCACTTGGAACTGTGCTGACACTACACATTTTCTTACTTCAAGACCATGGCCCACAGCTGCTGTGGGCTTGAATCTTTTATATGTTCAATGAAGAGAAGTAATCAAAGCCTTAGATCACTCCTTTCCGTCAGCCATGTAAGTGCTTTTGAGTCTGGATAGCATACTGGGTTGATTATTGCTTTTCTGTGTTTGAGCACACTGAAAGAGTCTATAAATATTGAAATTAATATGTATAATATATTTGAACTCATGTTATGATTTCATTGTTCAGTGTGAACAGAGTTGCTGTAGGGCTTATTTTTGTCCTTTTAAACCACGCATATGTAGCAGGATTGGACAAAGCATGCTTTCATCTAGCTTGCATGCACATCAAACCACAGGTTTGGACCAGAGGGCTTTTGTTTGTTTGTTTGATGGAGGAAGCTTATTTTTTTAGATTTCTGTGTACATTTTTTTTAAACACTAGGATCTTTCTTTTTCCCTTATGCAGCAAAAAGAGCTACATTAAATCCCAACCTATGTATAAATTGTCATGGGTGTGAACCATCAAGACACTGAGCTTAGATCTATGTGGGGAATTATTTTGTAAACAAATTTGCAAAATAGAAAGATAAATTCCACTGGGAAAGTTAAAAATAAAATAGAATAATGTTATTTTGCTTGAGTTTTCCTGAAAAAGAATACAAGTCTGTGTGGTATTACTTTCTAAACCTATTTTCAATTGTAATGCTATAGAGAATGTTCATAGACATTGTTCTGAAGTGATTTATCCTTTAAATCACGGCTGTCTTACTGCCTGCCTTCATCTGATCCTAAAAGTATAAATGAACTCCAAGGCTTTGATCTGGAAGGTTCAAAACTCAAAGGAGATTTTCAAGGGCTTTGAAGTTGAGCTCTAGAAGGGACAATGCACTGTGCACTTATTCACTGGGGGAGTGCTGTCATCATACAACCAAGCCTTTGCCAGGGTAAATTCATTACTGTTTGATGTAGCATTATTGCATTAGTATTCATTTTGGTTTAGAGTTAGAATACAGAAGAAAAAAAAAAAGCATTTCTTTTGCTGTTTAAATCCATTTGTTAATTGAGATAAGTGTACATTAATTCTCTTCTGACAGATTTTTTCAGAATTAAAAACTGTCTCCTTATTACCCTTTTCACCATTAAATAAAGTTCTGAGAAACTATGCAGAGAGATTCTTCCTTCCATCTTACTTCCATACTTCCCTAAATGACAGCAGGCAAGAAAAATTGATGTAGACTTTTAAAAAACGCCTTGCAAAGGCCTCTTGCAAATTTAGAAAATGACCCGTGCCCTTCACTTGTGATCACATGGGCAAAATCCTGTGCCTGCAAAAGCTGTGATTAAACTCACAGTCTGCGTGATTATATGGTCTTGCAGGATGGCATTTGTAGAGTCCAATGAGCAACTGATGCTTAAAATGACAATGAGAATTCTATTACTTTTTTCTGATGTGAACTTCTGAGTTGGAAATATGGGTTACAGCCCATGGAGATACAAAATGACTCATGTGGCACACCTTCACCATTAAGTCACCAGGCACTGAAGGAATCTCTGGACCTGAAACTACTACCAGAAGCACAGAGTAGGATACAAAACCACTGTATGAGTTTCTCCAGATAACTTAATAAACACATTTTGGTTATTCTGTCAAAAACTTTGGTGTTTTAGTTTTTGGTCTGTGCCTTTTAGGTTGAGCTGTATGGTACCTCATTGCTAAGAACTTTTGATTGAAACCACTAAGCTTGTATCTTTCCCAACCTGAACCAGATTAAAATAGAAGCTTTGGCAGATAAAAGGCTTGTAGGTTTATCTTTTCTACTACCTACCCCAAAAGAGCTGCAAACCTCTTTCTGTAATTTCATGGTCCTTCTGTTGGAAATGAGTATCATGAGACTAGGGATAATGGCATGCTGTGACTGGCTGTTTCAATAAAGACAGGATTATGATGATGAGGGTCCCCCCTCCATCCTTGTCAATTGGTATGATAAATAAACAAAAGTCAGCTGGCATGTTCATCTTGATATTTCCAGTTGATACTGCCTTTTTCTCACTCCTTGTTCATAAGTAAGCTATTCTCCAGCATTTGTGGGCTGGGAAGTACTCATTTTATGAAAATCATAGATTTCGTTCTGAGTTCATCAAATAATTTAAAACTGTGTTTAGACTAACTCAGTAATCACTATTCCTTATCAAGGAACAATTTCATCATCTTTGCATGCAGTTTTTTCCTAGGTGTTTACATATTTTTTTTGTCCAGAATTTCTGCTTGTTCACAGGTACATTATAGCCCTATAGATTAAATTTAATAATTTAATTCTACTGCATACAGACTTGTACTGTAGCCGCCTTCTTCCTACCTGATAAGTGGAGTGGATCCTTGGCTTGCTCCTCCATTATTGAACTTACTTGAGTAAGGGGTTGTCAGCAGTCATCAGAAAATGTAAGTGCTTTTGGGAGTGTCTGTGGTGCATTATCCTGCCATTTCAGGGAGATATGAAAGTCTAGGAGGAAGAAGAGTATTTCACATCCGGTATTCCCCTTTTTCAGCTTTGCTTACCTATCACACAGACTGAATAAACTTAAAGCATATTAGCAACTGCCTTAGCTGCAATTCTTTATATATCTTATGCCATTAACCTGATTAGTGTACATGGATGTGATCTATGTAACCAGATTAATGAATTAGCTACTAGTCAACAGGTGCTTAAGAATGATAATTGTTAAAAAAATATGACATCGTTGTCTGGAGGCCTAAGAAACATGCTGACCCAGAGAAAGTTGGAGATTAAACAGTCCCATGTCTCATAGGTCTGAGATCCAATGCCTGTAAGAAAAGATATTTCTGTATTACCATTTCAGCTTAGTTTAGGAGTGCAGTTTGAACTGCCCCCATTTATTGCACTTTAGTATGTATTGTACAGCACTGTCTGTACAGCATCCTAGTTGTGAACAGACCTTTAGTCCATAAATCTAGACTAGATCTAGCCAGAGGTAAAAACCTGACGTGAGTATAGTATGTATCATTTCCCTAGCAGAAAATCTGTTTACAGATCTAATCCTATTTTGCTGCCTTACTTGCTAATGTAAATATAACAAAAGTATAGCAGGGTAGAATTCTTTCACTAACATATTCCCTAACATATTCATTACTGAAAGTGATTGAATTTTCATTTTAAACTGTGGCCAGCAGTTTAGCTGAATGTTCTTAATGCTGAAGGAGAGCCTATGGAAATGTTTACTTCTGCATTTCTCACAACATTAATGCTGCTTGGAACACAAAACAGGACATTGTGCCAGATGCTGAATATTGGTGTAAAAGTTTATATTCTTTCAAAAATGTTACTTGAGGCATACTGCATTATTTTAACAGCAGTTAATTAAGCCTGGGAAAGATCTGTTTATACTAATCCACACACCTTGTATCCTGAACGGTGCTGGTCATTCTATTTTTACATGGTTGATGACAGTCTAATGATCAGTGGTGTCTCATGGATGGAAATTTTGTTTTGCTTCAGTCCACCTGATTTTCTCCAGGTTTAACAATGGCTTGGGGTTTATGTTACATCACATTACCAGTGCAGCTAGACCCTTTAGTCTAATACTATTTTTGATAAGTAGCAAAAAAATAGCTGTCTGAAAGTGCTGCCTCCTTGTGTTAGTTCTATAACTAAAAAAAATGTAACTGTGTGAATAAACATACAGAATGTTATGTGAATTGCTATGTAATATTTAATGTATGATGCTTACACAGAATGGGGGGTTGTATTTAAAAATGAAGCTTTCGTGTCCTCCTATATCGCACTACAAGCCTTTCTTTTTCTTTGTAAGGCAGATTGTGGTTTTCAAAATTTGGTGACTTTCCTATCAATACCAGAGTTTACCAATAGGAAAATTATTTCCTGTTGTTCTGGAATGCTGGAAATACATCAAGGCAAAAGTCACTCATTTATCATTGCGTCTAAGTGTAGATTATTCTGATGCAGGATGGATGAAAAGAGGGTTTAGGCCTCATTTTTCTGGGGCACTGACAGAACTTAGCCTTCCAGCTGCTATGCAGCTCTACAGTTTCTGTCTGGCTCTTCCCAAGCCAAGGAAGAGCTGCAGAGAGGATATGTTAATAGCTATGCTGTCTCTTCCCCATCCAGGCACCTCCACACTGTGGGAACAGTCTCACATCACAAGATCTGACGTAGGTATGCTTAAACCAGAGAGGATAGGAGAGGTCTCATCCCATCCATGGACCAGACAGGGCAGGGACATCTTCGAAAAACCAGGTTGCTCAAAGTCCCATCAAACCTGACCTTGAGCACTTCCAGGGATGGGGCAGTCACAGCTTCTCTGGGCAACCTGTGCCAGTTTCTCACCACTCTCATAGTAAAGAACTTCTTTCTAATGTCTAATCTAACTTGGAGGAGGTGATCCTTGAATATTAACCAGCTTTTCTTGGGTCCCTCTTCCCTCCAGGGCTTTATCCTAAGCTTTATCTGCTCTATGAAGCAGATCTCTGAAGCGGCCAAGGTCTGCTCTCCTGAAGTCCAGAGTGGTGAGCTTGCTGCACATCTTCCTTCTGCCCCAAGAGTCTCGATCTCCACCATTTCATGGTCACTTCAGCCAAGGCTGCCCTTGAGCTTCACAATCCCCACCAGCTCCTTCTTGTTGGTGAGAAGAAAGTCCAGCAAAGCACCTCCCCTCATTGGCTCTATCATTTGGAGAGCACTTCTATATTTGAAAGAAAGACATGGAGAAAGAAAAACCATAAATTTACTGAAGAACTTTTTTTTCAAAAAATCTATTGCCGTCTCTGATATGATCCTACATTTTCTCTTTACCTATGTTTATTTTTTCATTCTAAATTTTTCTATATAATTTCATCCTTTATTTAATATTAGTGTTTTTGTTACCCTGACCTGAATACATTCTTCATAAAGATTTTATTATTTGTCTTCTATATGTGTGTTGGCCAAGAAATAGGGGTGCTTATAGTGTTAGAGTTTACTCTCCCCAGGGTGTAGCAGTTGTGAGTGAAAGGAGTTAGAACTGGCTTTAAACCATAAACAGATCACTACAGGATATCACTGTAATTTACAGTAGATATACTGTAATCCTAAAACAGATTATTCATTTGTCCTTCATGAGGAAAAGAAAGACAATTTGATAAAAAAGCAGTTTTATATTGTGTACAAGGAAGCTGACTGGTGATTTGGGAATGAATATAGTGAAGGAAATTACTTAAAAGGTAAACTGTGCAGTTGTCCGATCCATATGAATATAGATAGGAAGTGATGTGTTCATGGGCGTGGGTTGGTGTGCAGTGTTTGCCTAAAATGTGTCTCTGTTGTACTACTGGTGTGTATCAGACTGTCATATTTGTGATTATGCAAGCCTAAAAGGTGTATTGGAACATACAGTGGAACCTTTCAGTATGTTTCCTAAAGGTAATTGAAGTTTGTATGGTTGCTCTGTTCAGAGGCTGGTGTGCGTGTAACCTGTACAGAAAAAGAAGGTTTATAGAAATCAGTGTCTTGTTAAAGTGGGATTTTTCAAACTGAAAATGCTCTATGTTTGGGATGTTTGGCTATTAGCTTGCTAAAGGCTGGAAAGACTGCTATAGCATTTAGTCTAGTGTAAAAGATAACATTTAAAGCCACTGCTTGTATTCTCTGAAGTAAATTGCACAGAATTTTCTGCATAGTAGTGATTAATGTGGTTTAATTTGCAATAATGCCCAGCTATCTCAGTGAAAGACTGGGTGCAGTTGCATTGGAATATTTCTCCTTTCCCCCTAGCTCCACAAAGATCTCTCCTGGATAGTGCCTGCATGTGGATAATTATACTGATGTTAAGTAACGATAGTATTGACATTCTCCTTGAAATAGAGAGAACTATTTCTAAACTTTCCCATTTTTTCATACTTTGAGGCACAAATTACATCTACACAGTTGTACTCATGATTTCCATGAATTTTCAATGTCTACTAATTACCACCTCAGGATAGAGTTTAATTTTCAGTATCTTCCAAAACAAATTTCAGTCAGATTCCGTAACTCTTTAGGTTTCATATAAACAGATGCCTTGGAGATTCCTATCTGTGCATGGAATTATTCTTAGTAAACTTTTGCAGGCACTCTAATTTTCATTTTACTAGTACTTTTCTTCTGGGAGTAATGTCAGGAAATCTTGACCATTTTACTGTAAAATTAGAAATAAATTGAAGTGCAAACCAGATTCCTCTATACTAAACTTAGCATTCCTTAATAAGTGTATGTAATGATTTGATATTATACTCCTCATTCAGGCCATACACTATGGTTCCTGAATGTGAAAGACCAGTTAAACTTTCTATAATGAAGTGTGGAAGTGTTTCCATAGGTAACATCAGCTTTTAGATATCAGTGGAACATTTTTCACTAACTTAAATGAAAAAATCCATAAAGAAGCAAATAAAATATTGGTATAATAGAAGATTTATTTTTCTAATCCATTTCAATAATAGTTGTACAACAATGTGCCATATAAGATTGTTGAAGTTGGTTCCTGATGCAAAAGTGAATAAATTAAAGCCAACAGAAACAAATAAATTTAGTGTATTTCACTAAAGAAGTGGTTATGCAAAACCTCTTTTCTTAAGAAAATAGAATCTGCTCTCCATTAAACCAGAAACCTATTCTTGTTTGAGTTTTAAAATGAGTGTTCTTAAAAACTTGTTTTGAGAATATGATTTAGGTCTCTATCCTGATCAGGACCCAATTCAGAAATGGGATTTATGCAGTTAAATATTAGCCTTTGTTTGAGTTACAGTAAGAAAAGCTGTTTTCCTGAGTTGAGCTTTCTCAAATGGTTAAATTATTTTCACAAATGGCCCGCTAATGTACATGTGACTTAACATATTCTTCTGACTAAAGGTTGCACCCTTTGGCTCTTACATAGTAGAAACTTCTTTCCAGCTACTTTAGAAGGAAGTTGGAAAGTACCAGGAAACTCTGGAAGTTTTCCTTCTGAGATGATCTGTTTCCTCCCTCTCGCCCTGTCTGCTTCAGAGTAATAGATTTTCTGGAGTAACAACAGATGCATTGTTACAGAAAATCTTTCAGAAACCAAGTCAAGCTTGAAATAGCTCATTGAGAGTTTACAACATGAGTCACTACTTGTAAGTGGCTAAATAGAAATGTCCTGTAATAACTAATTCTCTTGCGTTGTTTTTGATGCACCGTGTGTGGTTGAAGGGTTGAACTTATGCTATTTTATGATAAACAAATAAAGCAACTAAAACTTAGAGTAAGTAAAACAAAATTATTGTCTAACCCAAGACAGACACAAATGTTTAAATATTTTGGTTGCTTTAATTATATGATTTTTAACTAGAGGTGTATACTAAGAGTCTTATTTCTGGAAAGTTGTGGGTGTCCATGCTTTGAAAACTGTAAGCTTTTTTTCAAAATTAGTTTGCCAAAAATTGCACAGAAGTTCAGAATGGCCATGCTATTGTGAGTGTTGTCATTAGGATGCTGAAGTGTATAAAGTTTCGACAGAATGTGTTTCAAACCATTCAAGACATCACCTGTGTTTACAAGGCACCTCATGCTATTTCTTTGAGAAGAGCTTAAAATAGGCTCCTTTTTAGGTTTGGATTGCTGGTGGCTGACAGTAAGCTGGAGACTGGCTCATCTTTTTCTATGCCAAACTAGGTCTGCTTTAGAATTTTTGTTTTCTTGGAAATTTTCAGATTTCCACTTAGGTATGTCATCAGAATTTGACTGTTTTTCTGCTAGGTTAGTTGCGTTTGTTCATTTTCAGATCTCTTGACTAAAGTGAAATCATTTGCCACCATAGTTTTGTTTCTACACAAGCTGCAATTTTCAAGTACACTTGAGTAAGTATTAATACATACAAATGCAAAAAGCTTGAGTTATAAAACACTGTTGGAGAATGTTCAAGCTATCATTCCTGGTCTTCCACTATACTGCTTTTTCAAATCACAGCTTTGGTGCTTTTGTGTGCTGAGATTTCTCAGTCTTCCTAGGTTATGTTAGTGATTATGCCCACAACCCTTAAAGCAAGTTTCCTAGAGTTAGGCATTCCATGTGTTAAGCATTTCAAAAGGCAGCCCTACAGCCTAGTTTCTTTGGTTCTTTGGGATTAATGAAGAATCTTAAGATAATGCAGAACTTTTGAGAGAAGTTTCTGCATGGGATAGTATCCTTCCAGCTTGCAGTTTGCTAGTTAGAAAACAGGTGATGGAAAGCAGCAGATTGCATACTTTCTCCCACAAATGCGTACTTTCCTTAGCTTCTAGCCCAACATTGTTCTTGAGTCAATGGAAATGTCTAAATCTAGACCAACAGTAACTAATCTTATGTGTTCTTCCCTTTATTTGTTTTGTCACCATTCTAGAGCCTTTTTTCAGGTGGATTCAGGTTTTTGAGGTTTTCCAGCAATATTGTCCTGAAGGCTATAGCTTCTCTTCTGCATTGGTGAATCTTCCCAGCTTAACTTCTCACGGTTAAGAGTGGCTCTGCAGTCACAGCAGTAACTCGTACACCAAAACCTGTTTGTTTCTTCCCCTCTCCTCTGTCCTTCTCCCCCCCCACCCCTTTGAAAAAGTTTTGTCTTCCATTGACAACTATCATTGAAATCTAATTCTGGCTTCTTGCTGCAACAGGCCAAAATACGCTATGCTGCTAATGAGAGAAGTGATCTTGTCCTGGTCCTATCTATTACTTCCTATTCTTTTCCTTCTTTAAGTTGACTGCAATATTCATGCAGCCATCTGGTGAACCCAGACTACAGAACTGATGCAACTTAAATCTCACCAAACAAACAAACAAAAAAAGCTGATCAGTTTTCAGTCTTATTTAAATAATAACTTTTTAATATTAACCAATATGTACAAATGTTACAGAGGCAGATTCCATAGCTCATCAGAAATGGACACAAAATGGAACTTTTATAAAAAAAATAGGATTTATGTTTAGCATCTATAAATTAGTTGTTAAATAGCTATTGTAATATTTTTTTTTTGAGAGATAGTAATAGGAAAATGCTGCCCTCTACAAAGATATATTAGTTGATAAGGCATTATCTATGGCAGTCTTAATAAAAAGTTAAAACATTGACTGGTAAGTTGTCAAACAATTCAAGCATTGTCCTCTTTGAAGTACTTTTAGTCCATTGCATTTCATGTATAGTTAATTTATCCCATTCAGCCTATATTAAAATGTCAGTTTTACACTGAATTCTGAGGTCATAGTTATGTGTGACCTTCTTAGAAAACAACAGTGGAAGTAATTCAGGATAAACAAGTGTGGAAAATGCTATCCAGTGGTTTTTCAGTTCTCTATGTTTTCAGTAGATTTTATGATCTTATGAATGTATAGTGCCATCTTTCTAAAAAAACTTTTTCTAAGTCTGTGAGACCACAAACTTGATATGGTATTCCTGGCATTACATTGTTTGGTAGTTCCTTGACATTTCTGATGAGTTTTTCAAAGGATTGAGTTGTGAAGTGTTTTTGGAAAGTGTGAAAAGTTCCTCACACATTGTCATTCCATTTGGATATGAATCACAAGCCATGCTATGCTATTCTTCTCCCATTTGGAAGCTGAATGCAGAATGTGTAAGAAATAAAAATGGTACACGTGTTTTGGTGATTACCTTCTCCTGTAACTTTAAAAAGAGAGCATTAAATTTTGCTATCAAATGCATTGTAGAGGAAAAACAGCTCCTACAATATTTGAAAACTAGACTACAGCAAGTGATGTGGTATGCAGAGGAGGGAAGGAGAGCGTGGGACAAGAAGCTAAAACCAAAAGCCATTAATCATACACTGGACTTCAGAGAAATTTTTTTGCAAATAAAGCTAGCTTTACAGTAAACCAGCTGTAGAAATGAGTTTAAAGTCCATGAAGACTAAGACCTACAAATCTGCCTCTGTCCCACAGGGTCAAAGGGCACTCCTCCTGCAGGCAGAGCTGCAGACGGTTGCATAAATGGACTGTTGTCATGACACAGAAAGATTGTCATACAGAGCAAGACGGCAAATAAGTGAAACTTTCTTCAAGCCTACACAAGGGAGTTGGGAAGAAAAGCTTGAAGTGGATAAGTGTTCTCTCTGAAAGCATATGCCTCTAAGACACTTCCTTACAGTAGTTTTTCAGAGCAGTATCTCAGAATGTTTTATATGGCTGCTAAATGATGTGACTTGAAGAATTTAGCAAATTGGACTGGGATTCTCCTCTTGGCCTGTTGAGACAGGCACAGAAGTTTGGTTACATGAATTCAATTTTACTTTTAAAAACAGAACAAATTAGTTGCCAATAGGACTAGCAGATAGATATTTGATAATACTTTGATTTATAATTTTTGTCATTGAATTTTCATTAGTAATTGTACTAAGTCATAGAATCATAGAATAGCTGGGGTTGGAAAGGACTTTAAGATCATCTAGTTCCACCCCCCTAGCCATGAGCAGGAACACCACACACTAAACTATGTCACCCAAGGCTCTGTCCAGCCTGGCCTTGAACACCTCCAGGGTTGGAGCATTCACAACTTCCTTGGGCAACCTATTCCAGTGCCTCACCACCCTCACTGTGAAGAACTTCTTCCTTATATCTAACCTAAAGTTTCCCTGTTTAAGTTTAAAGCCATTACCCCTTGTCCTACCACTAGAGTCCCTAATGAAGAGTCTAGTGGTCCTATCTAAATGAGTAGTGATACTTTCGGTAGGCAATGATTGATATGTACCTGATTATCTTTTAAGCAGAACGTAATGAGCACTTGTTTCATATTATCATTTTTGGTGGTGATAATAGACTATAGAGTTGATTCTCAAATTTGTTGAGTCATCACTAGGAACTCATAAATTAAATGTTATAGCAAATGTAGATATATAGACTGTCTTCCCCCCACACACCCCCAGTACCAGTCATATTTCAGATTAGATGGAGAACAACTGAAGATATTTAGGCAACAGGTAAACTAGCTATGCTCACAGTGGGAACCATCAATACTGAAGAGGTGTGTGTGTGAACCGACACATGAAATGCTAGGGAAGAATGGTTTATGGACAGTCATATCAGTCTTGCCTGATTCTGTGATTTTGTGTTTTATGTAAAGATCGATAAACAACCCATTAGAGGGCACAGTCTTCTAAATATGTCTAATGAAATAATGAACATGTTTTAGCAGGTTGTTAGTTGATTGAAATATAATTCCAATGAAACAGTTGCATGTAGAGCAAAGATCAGCCAATATTTGAGCTAAATGTTACTGGCACATGTGAATACGTGTTATTCAGGAAGGCCACACAGTGAAGGCTCAGATACCTAGCAAGCTGCACCATTGCATTCCTGTGCCACCCACAGCATATTGTTCTTCCTGTCAAGAGTACCCACTTGATTTGCCAATGGGTAATACAGGAAGTGGAAAGGATATTTCTCTTCTTTGAGTTTCAGAATAGCCCCACAAAATATTTATGGGCTCAAACTTGTTAAGAACCTTATTATTTAAGAACCTAAGAATGACTGTAATGGATCAGACTAAAGGCCCCACTAATCCAGTATGCTGTCTCAGATAATGCCAGGAGCTAGCCTTTAAGAAGACTGAAGAATCAGGGAGAGTATAAAGTTGTCCTCAGAAATTCTTTCATTAAAAAAGTATAGTGCCTGTTGCCTTCATCATTTATGCTTTGTAGCAGATGGAATTCACATCAGATTTCTGTGCATGAAGTAGAGAGGTGTCAGGTGGATTCAGCAATCAGCTTTGTTTTGTATTGTGTATGATATACACTTATCCTCCAATGTATCAATGTTAGAAGATTTAAAGAGTAATACATGATCTTAGTGTGAACAGTGGTTTAAGGTTAGCAGAAGAATAGTATATTTTTCTGGAAACTGAGTGGAGGATTGCTTTGTATTTGAATTTTATTTTTTAATTTTTGTTTTACTTAAAAATCTAAGAGGATGAGAGCCTTTCTAAATTCTATGACTTTCAAAGGGTAGCTGGATAACAAGGATGAGTATTCTCAGTATTGAGCAGTGACTAATTTGCAATGTTGTGGTCAAAATTTCACAGTAGTGGGTTTCTGTTACAGAGATCCTGTCAGATTTCTGTTAGGTCACCTCAAGCAGTCAGTGAAATGTTACTTTCTCACTTCACAGTAGAGAGAAAACAATCCTAACAATCCCACTTTGGGAATACAGACTGTACTGGATCAACAATCTTTAAAATCATCATCTGCTAAATTCTTTGACTCTACAGGGGTAAGTTGCACACAGATTTGTTTCTTAGCTTACTATAAATAGTGTTTAGAACTAAAAGGCTGCTATAAACATGACAAACGCATTAGATGAAAAAGGAGTATTCTCAGACAAATTAATTTACTTTCACTTCAGGAATTACTAGCCAATAATTCCTTCTGTGTTTTAGGAGGCTTTTTGTGTGCAACAGTTCTCAAATACCAAATCTGTTTTAAATTTCTGTCCCTGAATACAAGCAAATGGAAAAACGTCAGTCAAGAAGAAAACTCAAGAAAAAGAGAAAATGGTGTTTGTTGAATTTACTGGCAGTTCAGTGTATATCCTAGCAGGAAAGCAGAAAACATAAACAAATCTTTTATTTGGTCTGAGCAGCTTTGGGAATGCAATATAGGCATTTATTGGAAACAAAACCATGATATAGTGGAATGTAATGTTTTAATTGTGTTTTCTCTTCTTAACCACCTGGTTGTCATGTATATATTTCTAAAAGAGTAATAGTCCAGGAAAAAACATGTAACTGCAGTTTTGAAGTGCTTAAGTGTTAATTCCCATGTCACCTGGTGATCTCCATTAATTGAAAATGTTACTGCATGAGAGTTATACCAACTGTTGAGATTAGTTAAAGCAGAAGCCTGTGGCCTCTGCCATTGTAGCAGGGCTCACGAAGCTGGACTTCTTTTGAGGGAGAGGATTGTTCTGGTTTTGGTGGAAATTCTCATCTTTCTTACCAATCTTTTTGAATAAATGCACCTTGAGATTATAGGGGCTTTTATCCCTTTCCTTTTGTGTTTTAAAGAAGCTGGGGCATGTGGCTCTTTGTCCTGCTTAACACTTGTGTTTGAGAGCCAAATAGACTAGGTCAGGAGGGGATGAGTGCAGAGGACTACTGCAGGTTGAAGAACTTAAAGATTGCTCAAAATGCAATAACTTTGGGTGGTCTTCTCTGGATGACACATGGGAATAAGCATTTGAAATGTGACTCATTTTCAAATCAATAAAAGGGGAGAGAAGGTGGCTCTACTTTGTAAGTATTTTCAAGGTTTTCATTTTCAAAAGCAGCAGATAAGATTTTAATTTGCAGCAGATTCGTCTTCATAAGAGCACCAGTCCAACACAGAATGTTCTGAGCTAAAGTTAAGCAGCTTGAAATAGTTAATTTTACAAACAGTACAGTTATACTTTTCCCTATCTTTTTCCAGGTTCTTCTTCCTTCTCTTTCACCCACTAAATAATAAAAGAGGGATCTCAGAGATTTCCACATATATGGAATAGAATATTTTCTATCAATTTATATACTTCTTTTTCTATTTTTTTTTTTACTTTGAGAGGTGAATCTTTACTTTTTTAACTACATTTATATGTAGAAAAATCAAATGTAAAATTTATCTAAGTTATTTTATTTTATTTTTAATTGTACTTAGAACATTAGAAATATATTGCTAATGAGCTTATATAATGCAGAAAATCAGTTTCCAGTGAACTGAGTAGATGTTGTATAAGTAACATTGGAGAACAGAATATATTGCAAATTGAACATCTCCCTTGAAGGACAGTGTCATTGCATTATTGGTTAGTTTTTCCTTATGGAGAAAACTAGTGCTTTGAAAAATAGTGTTTAGTTTCTAAAAATGCAAAAGAGAAATTTCATGCTGTGGATAAATAGATGAGTTATGTTGAATTCTCCTTTGAAATGGCTGGGGAGGAAAGGAGTGGCAGTATTGAGGATGGTAACTTCTGCCATAGAAGCTCTAGGGCTGATTACAAGCTCTACCACCATAGGAGAGCTGTGTATTAGGTGCCTGATTCCCTTCCTAAAACACAGGAGTTGGTGGCTTAAGATAAGTTTTATAGCATCCAGCCATTTTGAGTGGCTGATTCAAGTGACTGAGCAAGGCAATGCGTAAACTTGTATCCTAAGGCTCTTTGGGCTCTTTGACATAGAAAAATACATTTATTTTCAACCAGACACAGTCTGGAATCATCCTTTATGGGCAAATGTTAAAAGATAAGCTTTCAGAAGTATAGGCTGCTTACTTATTTTTCTACTGAAAGAGGAAAAAAAAAACCAGTACCCACTTTTTACATGACAGATTAGTGATTAAAAAATTCATGATAGGACCTAGTTTCAGTTACTTCATCAAACAGAAGAGGTTGAAAGAGGTTGAAATTCCACCTTCTGTGAGAGCACACTAGTTAGGAGGGGAGTGTTTTATTCTTTTTGAAAATATTCAGAAGCTTTTTATGTGGGACATACATAAACTATTTAAAGGATTTGCACGCAAATGATTACACGTATTTTTAAATCAAATGGACAGTAAAGCTAACTCAGAAACATTCGGAAATGAATCATTATACTAGAAATTTCATGAATGCTGAAGCATGCCAGGTCACTCAGAGAACACTAATCAGGGCTGTGAGCATTTTACAAAACAGTAGGAGTGAAATTAAATTGCATTCAGTTCATAGTGGTCATACCAAAAGCAACTCTTGACACTTTCTGCAATTACTCACTTGTGTCACTTCTTATAAATGTTTGTGATCTGATACAAATAATATATATTTGTATGTACAGGATTTTCCCAAAGGAGACTTTTCATGATGTTATTGTAGTAATTTTCTAGAGTATGTGTACCTTGAATACACAACTTTAAATTCAATGCAAAAGTATTGTTGGAAGCTGTTTTCCAGCAGACCGTTCTGGATTGACTCTCTCTTCCAGATGGTAATCGTATGGTACAGGTTGTCCCCCTCTGCCCCATTCTTTCTTCATTTTATTGCAAATAAGATTGCACATTCTTACAATAGTTACAGAGTTGCTATTTCCTTGGCTTCCTCTGCAAGCATTTTATATTGTTTAGCCTTACCCAGCTCAAATAAAGAAGAAACATTTGTCTGAACTGCAGGAGTAAATGACAACCTGCTGGAGGCAGAAAAAAACCAAGTGAACGTGTGTGTGCCACAGATCAGGGATTATCTGTGCACAAATATGTATTCTGGAATTGCTGACTGGGACATTTACTGCGCTTAATCCTTAAAAATTATTTTGCTTTACTCATCATTAGGTATAGGTACATGGTTGGGAGCAGCAGCTAGGAGTCATCAAACAAAGCAAATTCAGGATTTAAAACTCAGAACATCAAGAAACGATTCAAAGGACAAGAGTTTTCCAGAACTGCCTTTTCCAAATGTATTATGTGCAGTGGTGTCTTTCGAGGATTTATCTTGAACAGAGCAGGGCTACGTCCAGGTGCATCAATTGGCTGAAGTCAGAAATTTCAGGGATTTCTCAGATGTGATCTCCCACTCAAGAGCTTCTACAGTAGGGAAAACCAGCTCCTGATGCTAAGTCCTTCCCCTTCTCCACCTCAGCCTTACTATAACCCATTATTGAGGGCAAGGAGAGGAGAATGGAGTTAACAATGCTCTTTAGATGTTTTTTTCAAATCCTTAGTAAAACTTTTACCTCTTCTGCTGTAACCTTTTCCATTATTTATTACCCTAGTACATCACTAAAATTCCCTTCCCCCACCCCCCAGCTATATCTGTTTAATTTTTAAGATTTTTTTTTTTTAAAAGGAGAAATAGAATTTTCATTTTAAACTGATTCAAATAAGCATCTAAGCTTTTACCAACTTGCGCACTATGTTGATGCGCTTTAAAAATATGTAACTCTGGATTTGAGCTTGCAACAACTTAGGTGGTTTGATTTTTACTTTTGCATTTTAAATATGTTGAAGGTTTTTTAAATTTAATTTAATTTGCTTTTCTTAGAACAATGCACTATTATATAAATTTCCTTATTGTGATCATGATCTGAAGTTTAAACCAATTTTTTATACCAATGCTTTTAGTTTTGAAGTCTATTTTTTACCTTGCATTTATGACACACAAAACAGAAATGTGACTTTGTACATATTAGTTCAAAAATATGTTGTGATTTCATTTTTACTTTCACTAAAATGTAGGATCTTGTATGCAAGTTGTATGCAAGTGACAGCTTTGTCATTAAAATGGAATAACCCTGGATGGAGCAAAGGGGGAGATGTTTGAAAACTGAAACTTCATGGTCAAATACTGGTTAGGAACACTGTCTAGGGATTTTTCATGCTACATATGGAGATACAGATTTCTATCTTTAGAAATTAAGCTATCTACTAGAATTCAGGTGTTATCATCAAAGGTGACTGTTTTTATTACAGCTTTCATGCTACAGTATAGTTCTTATTCCAAGCATGATTACATGGTACTAGTGAATGGTGGGTTTACCTTCCATACCCATATTTATTTATTTAATAAGAAAAATTATAATGTTTCCGGGGTCGTTTCTAAGTATGGAATGTAGAAATGTATTTGCACAGTTGAAGTTACTTTGCAATAGCACATTTGGCTTCTTTTAAAAAAATTACTGACTTTTATAAACTTTTAATTCTTAAAGGTTTGACTGTGTTGAAAATGGGCAACACTTAGCTATGTCAGAATGTGACTACTCAACCGTTTGTCATTCTTCTTAAAAGTTCTTGGTTTTGTTGAGAATACTTTAGAAAAGGCTTCCAGCAGATATCTATACATTCTTTTGTGTGACCATATATATGAAGAGTGACCTCTTTAAAATCCTAGCATTAGCAGTGGAATAATAAATTACCCATTTATTTTACCTCCTGAAAAATAAATCCATCATTTTCTTATGTATGCCTGAGGACTCTGCTGAGTAAAAGCAGTGAGATGTGAATCCCATCCACTTTTCTACCAACAATTATGTACTCTTCTGTTACATTCTCATGAGGTCTGAAATAAGCTTACCAGGTCTTTACATTGGTTCTTTGAAATTCAGGCCACATTCATTTAGTGTTGTGTATGACATCAGGAGTTTAATTGAGGCAATGCAGTTGGAAATGTGTCAGTGATAACAAAACCATTGTTCATTGCTGTCAGTGCTTATTAGTTTTAGTGATGGAAAAAATTATAATTCAAAGCTGAATTTCAGTTTTTCAAAAGCAACAGTGGACAAATAGCATCCAGCAAAGTGAGTTAGGACTTTGTCAAAATGGCAGTTCTCCCAGTGCTCAATGCACATGTGCAAAGGAGAGCACTGGTGTGTGTCTTTTACATCAGCGAGGGCAAATAGCTGTCTGACATTCAGTATATTTCAGAGTCATCATGAGAAGGGCACACATCTTCAAAAACAGACACAGTGGTTTGCTTTTGGTGAAAGAAAAATGCCACCTTCTCCTGATCTTAGCTACACTTTCACATGACATTGTCTCTTGTGACATAGATAAGCTTAGGAAATGTGATCCACAGGAGGGTACTCTTGTGTAGATCTGCAAAACTGCTTGTGAAATCATGCTCAGAGATGATGGTACATTGCTATGGGTAGGGCAGAGTACGAGTTAAGGTTGAATTATCTTGTAAAATGGGGAAAAATATTGAGGAAACCCCCCCCAAGATTAAAAGTATTAGGGATAAGTCCACAGCTGTACACTTAGACTCAAATTCAAGAATGATAAAGTACACAAGTAAAGGATGGGGAACAGGAGCAGTTTATAGAGAAGGGTACAGATGTTATTTCAGCACACAAGCAGAGCATTACTCAGCAATATCATGCTATTGCAAGAAAGAAAACACTATCTTAGGATGTACAAACAGGAACATAATTTTCAAGACACATAAAGTAATCCCATAGAGCCTCAGTGGGAGCATTGTGTCCACTTTTAGGCAGCATGTTTCAAGAGAAAAAAATAAACAGACTGAGAAAGCAAAGGAAATGATCAGCAAGCTGGACAATATGACCTGTGAGAAACCTATTCTTCCACCTAGAGAAGGGAAGCTTGACAATGACTATGAGATTTTTAGGATATACACAAAACTTGTATAAGGAGAGCAGGACCGAGATACACTCTGTTTCCTTGACAGACAGGATTTAAAATATGGCATATACTATAGCAAGATGGATTTCTGTACAAATCTCTTGAGAAACTCATTGATCGTAGGAGGTTCACTAAATCAGACTGTATTGAAGGTCTTTGAGAAGAGGCTGAGAGAGTCTAAATATCAGAAATGCCATTTGTATAAAGTCTTCTGCCTTACGAAAAGGGATTGGTTAGATATGCTCTAACCAGGTCCAGGATAGGACCACACTAATGCAAAAAATATTGTTAATTGAGATTGTGGCTGGCTTTTGCGTAGATTTTTCTAATGTAAAGGTGTTAATTTTCTCAGATACCTTATGTTCTTTCCTGGGGAAACAGACCCAAATTTAGCTGTAGAAGCTCGTGGCTTTATTGAAGATATAATTGCCACATTTAGCAAAGAAGTGATTCACGAATGCATTATTTCCAGTGCTAGACTAGACTGTGTTATATCCCAGCAACTGCGAGCCTTGTGGTAAGACACCCACCCACAGGAGCACATCAATGTTACCCTAACACAGCAGAGGCATTTCAGGGCAAGGCCACTCTTAGGCTGATTCCTTCCCTTCAGTGCTCAATTTTAAAATACTACCAAGTAACATGTTGGAGAAATCTCATCATGATGACCCAGAAAAAGGTAATCTGTCCAGTTCTGAAACCAAACGGGAATTTGTCAATTGAAGCAGTTGAAATAAATCAGTATGAACTGGGAGCAGTTTGCCTGTTTTAAAGGAAAAGAAATAGCCATGTGTTTTCTTCACTCGACCATTCTGGCCTGTAAACCATGCCTGAACAGCTACTCCTTTTTATGTTTAGCTGTCAATTGACATTTTAGACCTGAGGTTTTTTTAGGATACCTGGTAAATTCTTGCTGGTCAAAGACTTAGCAAGTGCTAGTATCAGCTTCCCTGAAACCTGTAGCATTACACTCCAGAGAGTATAAAAGGTGTCTGAGGGATGAATATAAATAGAATACCTACAGTGTATTGTACACTTTCAGGACTGCCTTTTATTCTCTTTCATTTTGTGCACTGTATTTTCTGCAGTGGCAGTGATGGCTATATTAGTTTCAGACTATTGTAATAGCCTAAGCATTTGCCACTTGCTTTTTCTACCACATTTATTCTTCTGTTGTGAAGTGTTTCTTTATTAGAAGCAATCCTATTGCTACCTTTTGTCTCCTATGTGATGTAGTACTTTATTCCAGTGGTAGCCAATCTTCATAGGACTTCGAACATGTATTCTCTGCATAGCTGAGAACTATGAGATGCAGTCTATGTACCTTGGAAGCATTGAAGAGCATTTCATGAATGACAAATGACATTTGCCACCCCAGGGTTTCACTGCTCCACTGTAGGCCTGGGCTGGCTGTGTGTGCACCCAGATGGTCACTCTTGACTTACAGAGGTGGCTCACCTCTGAACACACAGTGATTGTTCATTACCTGGAAGCCAGCACAACTCCAGTACAAAAGGTATGGTTCAACTGCTCAACACTCTATGTGGCTCAAGAGTCAGAGGCTGGCTGCCACTGCAGTGCATCAAGTTGCTGAGCTGTGGGCTTAGACAAGGAATTAACAGGCTAAATCAAAGGAAAACATAGCCATTCTATCCTGAGGATGTTCCTGCTGCCCATTTGGACGACAGGTTATTAGGGAGAGAAATCTCTAATATTTATATAGATGTAGTAGTTGAGATTTTGGAGGTTTCATAGCAATTAAAACCACACAAAAGGAAACCATTTTTAAGCAATATTGAAGCAAGCTCACACTGCGGCTGAAAAAACTTTGCTGTTGGTAAAAGTCAACAGCAGCTTGTTTTTTCACCAGCAAGTGTGTACTGATTTAAATCTGTAGCTAACTGCTAGTCTTTTATGTTTGTTGTGTCATCAGGCTTCATTACACCACTCAATGTAATACATACTGTATGCCAAATTGTTGACTATCTGCAGAATAACTGAAAAACTTTCAACAAGTTTTCTACCATGATGAATCTGTTTTTACAGTATTGTTTCTTCCTGAAATGTGCACAAAAATATCCACAAAGAAAATACTAATGCCAGAAGGTTTCCTGCCTTTTGTGGCTAAGCAGGGGCAAACTAGAACAGTTCAATGTCATAGAAATAAGTATCTTGAAGTACGTGGGAATACACATTTCACTACCTATACAGTTTCCATACCTATATATATATATGTGTGTATTATTTTTCCTTTGTTTTAGGAAGTCATTTTTTCTTCCTTTCTTGGATGCCAAAACATATATTCTATCCGGTCTCATTTTCTTGTGAGTGAGAATGTTGTTGTCAGCTCTTTTAGCCTTCCTTTTCCCCACTCACTTCAGTAGATGGGTGTCAGATGTTGTTTCACTGGTGCCCACCTTCCCCACTGTGCTGTAAGTTAAGAACATGTGTCCTGGTAGAGAAATCATTAGATTCCCTAGTTTTAATATAGAAATCCATGCCATATGTTAATAATAAGGTTTGGTTGTTTGGCGTTTTTTTTTTTAAAGGGAACAGAATTGAAAGAAAAGCTAAGACTTTTTTAAAAGAAAATGATGGTTTTACTTGACCAATATTCTTTACGTTATTGATGCTCTGTGGGTCATTTTTGGTTCATTTCAGCTTGGAAGATGGAATTAGCCTAGTCACCTTCATATTTCTTTGATGTCTTTTGCTTGTGAAAATCATGACTTAGCAAGGAAGTATTGTTTCAGCTGCTGTGACATGAAAGAGTTTAGAAATAAAATCTCTCAATCTAGAATTTTGGTTGCTTTTTTGGATTTACCATTACAACGCTTCTGTTTGTATTTCAGTTTACAATTCTTTTCTGTTTTACAGAACTAGAGATAGTTTGAGTTTTTTATATGTAATAGCTTACAGCTAGTATATTACAGACCAGCATAGTCTTCTGTGTCTTTTGTAACAATTAAGTCAGTTTTTATGTCACTGCAATTTGAATTTCTGTGCAGACTCAAAAACCTTAGTTTGGCCTCTTTTGGGGAGACAGATGATAAATCTCTTTTGTCTTCTGAACAGATGGTTAACTTGCTGCAAATATCGCTTTCTGACAACCAGTCAATCATTCTCCAGAGCTCCAGATAACAAGTTACTCCAAATAACAGTATCCAATCACAGTTGTCCAGGATGAAAGACAAACTATTTTTTCTCACATGAGAAAAAACCAGAATAAGCAGTCATCTCATACCTTTATACAAAAAGACCACATCCTGTCCCTTGCTCTGTGTTGCTGCACACCCATATGTAGGTGAATCCTTTCATCAACCATCAACTGTGATGCCACATGTAGTCCTTGGGCAGAGGAGATATGACACCTCTGTTATTGAATTCTCGAGTTCTTCTTCAGCTCAAAGATGTTGCATGTTTCTGCTGAAAAGTTTAATAGTGGAACATGCTGACTTGCATGTAGTTTTCAACATGAAAAAGATATATTTGATACCTTGGAATTTGTCTTGTAATTCTTATGGTTGTCAACACATAGTATGACCACATGGCTGGCCAGGTCTGCATATTTGTGTGTAATGTCTCATGACATGTCTGTTATTTTGATCATTAATATTAATTCAAGCTGTTAATAATTTGCAAAAGTAAAGAATAGGTGTTTAAACCTCCAAAAGCAAGAGAATAGAAACTCACATTTGAAACCTTAGCTTCAGTCCGTTGCAAAGTGCTCAAGACTGTAACACACACATAGTCGTATGTTGTACTGGGAGAGGTATTCTTCTCTTTATGCACATATACATAACTGTACTAGTTTACGTTCCCTTTTCTGACAGAAAATAAATGTTAAGAAATATTACTTTTTCTCAATCAGATCCTGTATCCAAATTCTTAAGGTTGAAAAAAACCCAAAAACAATAACCCTCCCTAAAACCCAACTTTCTTTCTTTCGTTAGCACTTTTTGCCATCTCCCATCTCATCCTTCCCCAAGATATCTTTGCTCTGACATGTAGCAAGTGTAGGCCAACATTTCGTAAGTGAACCTTCAGGTGAGACATCTTTAAACTCTGAATTTGTGGACGCATCAAGAAAGCTCATAGCTAATACGGGTTTTTTTAGAACCAGCCTCACAATTTTCTACTGCCATGGGGTCAGTCTATGGGTTGATACCTTATTTTTGGAAATAAAGTTCCAAGGTAAATCCATGAAGGTCTGCCAATGTGTTATATATAGTTACTGAATAAAATGAAATATGTTTTTATTCAGTATAATGAAAGCTTACTAGAGCTTAGTTAATATATTTGTTAGTGTTTCTACATTAATTTCCTAGCATTGATACGAAATGAAAGCTTCAGTTATTTATGCCAAGAACTAACTACCAATCTTGTAGCAAATGATCTTATCATCCAGTCATGGGTAATTTTTACTTGCCACTTTATGATTTACATTACAATGTGGTGATTTTTTTTTCTCTAAAGCATTTTATTTAGGTTGATCCTTAAGCCTTATCTCTCATTCCAGACTTTTTAATGTTGGGATTAATTCTCTCTTAATCCTGAGCTGCTTCCAGCATATTAGTCTGACATCCTGGAAGACTTCAAAGTTATCACTGAAGCCAAGTTTGTCTTGCCATGACTAGGTCTCTTGCTGCTTTCTAGGCAACATCCTTCCACTCCAAACAGCAAGACTATAAATTTATCGATTCATTATTTTAGGTATTTTCATTTTCTTCAATACCTCCACATCTCAGCTGATACCTACAGTGATATCTAACCAGGTGTTACTTTCTTGCCTCTTCCACCTCCTAAGACCACCAAATAATATACTAAGATGTTCTCGGAAAAGCAGGATACTATTCTTCTTTTACAGCTGTGGGTTTTTTCCCCATACATTTAATTAAAGAGTAGGTATTTTAAAGCATCAGTTTAATGGTGAACAATGTGCAATATAATCCTAAACTATAACTCATTGTGAAATTACCTAAATTCCATTTACTCAGTCAAGAAGGCCTCACCTTCAGTATAAATGCTGGATCCAGATATATTGTGACGGTCCACATCTGATCTCAACCTTCAGAAGTATAGACTACTTATTTAATGATCTAGTTTTAGCTTCTTATTAGAGAACAATAAGGCATATCTGGCACATTGAATGTGGATATCTCATTCACACAGAGTAGCAGAAAGTTTAGTTTTGTTTTAAAGTCCATTAATACAATACCACAAGGAAGCGTCAAGCTGACAAAGTGAAGTTGTTTAGTAAAAGGTAGCTAGAACTCTTGGACTTCCTGGGATGTCATTAGCAACATAATCAGGAATTTGTATTTTCCCCCATATCTCAGCTCTCAGGGTAGAATGTCTAAGTTGATGACAATATGTTGAACCTAATGGCCCTGGTGTATGAACTTGTGCAGACTTATGAACATCTCAGTTTAGACTTTCATATAGCAACTAATGCCTTTGGTCAGGGTTATCTTTGACTTGAAATTTTTGCCGTATCTAGTAGAAAGATGAATAGACAGCAAGGAAGGGTAGAAGGAAAACATTTTCAGTCTCTGGATTATGAATTGTAAAAAAAAAAAAAAAAAAAAAAGCAAAGTTTTAGAGAATTTTTTTTTTTTGACCGCACTGGTCAAATTGGTCTGTTGGCAGAAGAAGTCAGGAAAAAGAATCACCTGCCACTTTTTATTCTGGACTAAATCCTAAGTATCAGAGGCTTGTGGAATAGCTATCCCTGAAGTGATTTTACTTTAAAACACAGTCTCATCAAGCTTCAGAAATCTTCTAGTTAGAAATAATGGAGCCTAGATCACTTTTGGAAAAATCATTCTTGTTAAAAAATGAGACAGGTTATGTATTTTGTGATGAGTATGCAATGTCAAGCAGTCTGTATTCCTGTGCCTTGCAGTAGAACAGGGTCCTGCCACACATCTTGTAAAGAAATCCCTGCTTAACTTTCCAAAAAGTGTAATATAGGTCTATTAATTTGCATATGTTGCAGTATACATTAGAGAAGCACCTGTATCTTGAAATTCAGTACCACCCTCATGGAGTAGCTTAGACCTAATCAAAGGGTGGTAAACCTAGTACTTTGTAAAACTTAACTGAGCATTCCCAGAAGTTAATTTAGTGCACAGTGCTACATGTGAGTCCATCTGGAGGGAAGAGGAGTTGTGTAGGTGTTGTTGGGTTTGTGGTTGTTTTTTCTGTAAAGAAGAAAAAGAGGATGGCAAAGCCTGCATCAAATCACAGTAATTTTCCTTACATGAGTGCAAGAACTCCTTTCCCCAGAGCTCTGCTTTTAACTAACCACTAGAGTTTGCTGTAGCAGTGGCACAAACCTCACAAATCTGTTACAAATAGGGAGTGCTGTATGCTATCACTGCCTTTGAATGAGAAACAGAGTTTAGTGTAAAATGTGGATCAGTCAAATGGCATCACTTCATTCCAAGTTTCAGTCCAGTGTGAATGTTTATGGCCTCTGAAAATTCTGTTGTAACATAAAGGCTGCCAGATTCTTAAATTCAGCAGTGTTATTGGGCTCCTAGTACAATACAAACGTTTTCTTTCTTCATATGATTTATGGACCTGTCTCTGTAACTTTTATTTTTCTGGGATCTTGGGTAGGGAAGCAGAGTCTTAAGCATGCCAAAGTTCTAACTGACAGCTATATCACTGATACTGGAAGAATGGAGATTTGTTGGTCAGAGTACCCAGCTGACCAAAGAAAATAGTTTACAGTTGGCGTTGACAAAGAAAAGTGCAGTAAAAATATCGTGAGTCCAAATATGCAAACTACAGACAGTTGAAGCCAAACCTAGGACATGCCAACAGTGCAACAGTTTGGACCAGCATTTTTTCCATGCAGATAAAGGAATTTATATATGGTAGAGTTTTTAATTTAATTTTCATGCCCTATAAAAATAAGCAGGTCTTGGAAAACTAAGATTTTTTTTTAAGTGAAGTCATTGACAGAATGAAGTGTTTCTTACTGAAGAAATGTGTGCCAGGATTCCTTGAGCAGTGCCATTAGTAAGGCAGGGATTATTACGCTACTAATACAACCAAGACATAAATATATTGAAGACATTAAGTAAGTTAGGAATTGGTAATGCTATAACTTAATGTGTGTGCCACACATTAAGACATAAGGAAAAAGTCTACTGCTTGTGTTCATTGCTTTTAAACTGGTAAACGCAATTTTGCAGTAGCACGTGCAGTCCTGAGGAAGAACTTTTTTTTTTTAAACACGTGCTATTTATCCAAGACACTTTAATTGCTTGTTAATACAGAGTAATTTCATACTTTGGTCAATGGATATGTTAGGTTTTTGTCCAACTGATCATTTTCAGATTCCATTCTTGAAGAAAGGACTTCTAGACAATGCACAACTTCTCTCTCATATTTTCTTGCCAGGTTAAACCTAGCTTGACCTGGCACTGTGTCAGGGCACACATTTTTATTCTCTGAGTTCTCGCTGCTGGAGCTGTTCAAGGCTGAGGTTGCCAATTTAGTGTCTCTTCACTTTGAGAAGAGTCTAACCCAGATGGTAATTTTCTTCCCTTCAGAAATAAAACTAAATTTGTTGAGGAATAAAAGCTGTGTCAGGTTTATAATGATGTATGATGGTGTCGTCAGGGTCTTTGGAAGCTTGTAAAAAGGTATTGACTGTTCATAGATCTTCTGAACACAGAGCAGTTTGAAAAACCATGTGTCATGCTTTTACATGTCACAATGCAAAAAGTACAGAACCACTGTGCTTTGAGTATCAGGTGTGAGCAGAGTGGAATATAGTTGGCACTTGAAACAAAAGAAGGCAGAAGTGCGGCTTGAATTCTTCACTAGGTGTGGAACAGAAAGTATTTATTTTCATGCCAAATACTGTAATATTTGGATAAAATGAATCATTTAGGAAAGTTATTTTACATTTAAAACTTCAATTTCAGGGAAATGCAATGTTACTATCCAAAATTACAGGTTTGTTCTAAATCTAATTATGTGCCTCTTAGCTTCTGGTGTATTTAAGTATGTTTAAGACATCATAACAGCATCTTTAATTTGATTTCAGACCTTGAATATTATTTAAAAAGAAGTAGATTGTAACAAGCTACTGACAAAAAAGCTTAGTTTGAGGCTTTTAGTTGTGAATATTTCACAGATGTTCTTGGTTACCTACTTCAGTGAGTGGAAGGCAGCAATTTGTAGCACGGCTGAGTAGAATGGAGAAATATGACCGTGTAACATGATCCACTATTCTTGACCAGTTTGCCAGTCCTTTTCTGTTGTTCTAAGAGGACTTCTCCAGGGAAGAATGAGTGCTTTCTAGTGTTTTTTGAGCTTCTGTTTCCCCTGCATCTTGCCCACATTTCCACTGTTCGGGCAGAGGCTGCTGTGGGAAAGAGCAGAGCAATTTAAAGTCCAAAATTCTGGGAGAAAACAAGCAATGCAAGCCAAACTGAGTGCAGGTGCATGGGTCTAGTCTTCAAAAGATCATCCCTAAGATCAGTAAGCAAAATTCTTGTCCCTCTACACCACTGATTCCCAAATCAAGCTCTAAGAGATGGTCTTCTACAGCCAAAGTCTGTGACTGCTGGTGGATTTTTCTGATGCCTTCTGAGAAATTTCAAGCGTCAAAGAGTTCAAGGCCAGGTTGGATGGGGCTTGGAGCAACCTGGTCTAGTGGAAGGTGTCCCTGCGCATGGCAGGTGGTTGGAATCAGATGAGGTCTAAGGTCCCTTCCAACCCAAACCATTCTGTAATTCTGTGTTGTTGCCATGGCCATTGAGAAACCCCAAGTTCCTTGTCAGTGCTGAAGCTGACACCTGTGCCAGCAGCTTTCTCAACTTTTAAGGTTTCAGCTACTACCAAGAGTTCAGACTGATCTTGTGGCTGGTTTAGTATACTTCACTGACTTTAAATATTGTTTCTCTGAGGTGTGTTTACTAATCATTACTTTCATTTTGCCCAATGTGCTTATACAGCATTAAGTGGTATTTCCTTTATTTGGACAGATAAATAGGGAACACCACCTTTTTTTCTTGGCTCAGCTCCTTCTCCTGACTGAGAAGAGCAGTCAGCAAATCAGAATGCTAATACTTCTCTACAGAGAAAAATATTAATCAAACAACAGATTGGTTTAAATAAATATAATTTAAAACATAAGGAAATAATACAGCATCTTGCATACCACTAGCAATTACTGTATGTCTAAGTCACTTCTGCTTATTTACATCATATCTGTGCTGTCAAATATTTTACTTATGTAAATAAAGTTTAAACATAGGTTTAAAGTGTATGTATTTTTAATTTAAATATGTATTGTTATGTTTAAATGTATGCTTACGTGTGCGTATTTTTAATTTAAATATGTATTTTTATGTAAATTCTTCATTTACATTATGGGATAAATCACCATTTGTTTTGAAACTTTATACTGTGGTTTGCTATCATGCTTATCAGGCTGTTTTGCTTTTAAAGTAGAGTAGATCTATGCCACTGCAACCTTAATGTGCATTTTAAATATCATAGTTTTATGAAATTCTGTAGCTAAGGAGTAGCGCAGATAGATAGTTGGACTTTAGAAAGGTAGAAACAAAACTGAACTCTACTCATTCCCATCCCTCTATCTTTAACCACGAAATCCATATTCTTCCCAAAATGAAAGAATAGTGAGTGAGAGTCTGAAAACTAAGGTGTGCTGATGGATTTCCTGTGACTCTGGTGGGAAGCTGAGTGTTTGTTTATGTAAATTCCATTTAAGCAGTAAGTACAAAGATAAAATAATTGAGATCTGATTTATAGAACTTTCAAAAGAGCCTGTGAATTGCAAATGCTGATTCCTACTTCTTCTTTCATGAAATTGAATTGCCTCTCTTGAGCCTGGCAACTTTGTGTTTCATTTGTATTGCAAAAACTGGTTTGCATTCCTCTCTGTTCAGTATTTCCTAGGCATGTGGAGGAGTAGGCCTGCAGCAGAAGTACTGTGGAAGAAAACTAGTTGTGGAAGTTTTGAATATTTAGGAGAGGGATAAGCAGCTGGGAAAGTGTGGGAGATCCCAGCCTGGGTAGCAGTAATTTTATTCTGTGTGGTGTGGGAAAGTGTGAAGAAGAAGAAAAGAAAAACCAAAAATACATATTCTGCAATGCACTTAGTAAAAATTTTAAAATAAAGCCAAGGTTTTCTACTCCAAACCTCATAAAGGAGATATGGACAACCTTCTTTGGGGAGAGCAAAAATCTGGGACCAAGTAGTAGCACAGCTGCTACTCCCACTAGAGTGAGAAATGTCTGAGTGTTTGTCACTGTATTGTAACTTCTGTTAAGCTTTCCAAGTCTGGCAAGGAGGAAAATAGGGATGTCCTCAAAGTCTGGGTGAGAGAATCCATGGATCCATTTTAACTTCAATGACAAATTTCTAAGGTGCAGTGTGCCAGGGAGTAACCTTTTACTTTCTTCTGCATGACTCTATTTTACCACATTTCAAGTGGAAAAAAGAGGCTAGAAAGAAGATTGTTCATTTTCAGATCATGCAGAATAGAAGGAAAGAAACATTAAACTAAGACATGCCTAGAGAATGGGAAAACTAGCTCATGCTGTGCATTACCTCAAACCAGTATCATGTGATTTTGACGTATCAGCAGCATGCACATGAATGCTGCAAAGAGCTATACTATTATTGTGCATGTATATTAATCCATACTTGTGCTTTCTAGTGAATTCTTTAAGGCACTGCCCATTTTCTCCTGTGTTTTCTTTTGTCCATAACATCTACATTAAAGCTGGACAAAATGAAAACTAAAATTCTTGCTGAAAGCGAGAGTTTAGTCATGCAATAAGCCTGCTACATTAAGGAATATGGAGAAGATTCTCTGAACATACTACAGTACCATGGAAAAAGCCCACAATAAATGCAATAACCTGTTCATTAGTTTCTACCATGCATAAAACTCCTTTTTGTGAAGTCTTTTCCTACGTAATTGTATTAACAGAGCACAGAATGTTGAAGGAACCAGAGTGCATGTCCTTGATGCAATCTGCAGCATCCCTAGTGGTTTTCATCATTGTTTTATTCTGTGTATGAGCTCTGTCATAAAGGGCAGCACCACTGGCATAAATTGAACCATCATGTTGCGTGCTGCCAGCAGAGGATGGGGAAGGCAATTGGTATCTGCGAACGCTCATATAGCACTTCTCTCCCTGCGCCTTTTACTCATGTGAAAAGAGGAATCAGTGCAGTGTCTGTGGTGTATCATTCATCCTACATGGATCATGTAGCTATTACCCTGAATATACAAAATACTCTGTTCCTGTTTGCTTGGAATAGCAAAACCTGCAGCCAGACTTCCCAGGGACAATTCTGCTGTCAGTGCTCCAACTAAAACAGCAGTGGCTCAGCCATTTTTCCCCCTCATCAGCGGCTTCTCTGTTTCCCATGCATGCCCTCTCTTCACTTCTAGTGTGAGACTTCATCTGCATCCACATGGCAGAATTCAAGTGGCAAAAATTCCCATTCTTGCTTCTCCTGCTTCAGCAAAGGCATAATTTGTCAGGTAGTTTCCAGCATTTCTGCTGGTTTTTGTTGTATCACTTTGATCACCTCAAATGTAAACACTTCTCAGTCCTTTTATACTGGGACAGACAGAGATCACAACTTCAAGTCAGCTTCAGTGTCCTCCTCTGTATGCTGTTCTCTCATCTATGTCCCTGCATGGTTATGTTGTACAAAGAGTAGGAATCCTTTAATATTTTTGTCTCCTGATTGTGTTTCTTCTTGTTCTTTTCCTTTAAGATACAAACTGATAGTCAAACAAGATGCATTGCTTGTGCTTACTTCTTTATGTGCTATATTACCGCATGAAATTCAGTGGCAAGTTGCTGTGGTTTAAGTCCGGCCAGTAACTCAGAACCACGCAGCTGCTCGCTTACTCCCCTTCCTTTTTCCTCTCCACTCCCAGAGGGATGGGGAGGAGAATCAGAGGAATGTAACTCCCACAGGTTGAGATAAGAGCAGTCCAGTAACTAAGGTATAATACAAACCATTACTGCTACCAATAATAATGGTAAAGATAAGGGAAATAACAAGGGGTGAGGATACAGTTGCTCACCACCCACCAACCGATACCCAGCCCAACCCAAGCAGCGATCTGGGCCTTCCGGGAGACTGCCCCCAGTTTCTGCTATAAAATGATCATTATCAAAGCCCTGATGTTGCAGGCACCCAACCACATACATAGATTTGCTCCAGTAAATGGCTTCACTGATTTCATTGGAACCTCTTCCTAGGTAAAATTATACACTACTTGAATGTTTAAAAGTTCAGGACCTAAGACTGAATATGGTATAATTTAGCAGGTAGAGGGGGAAAAATATACTGGGAACAGCAATGATAAGGCTGTTGATATACACCTTGTTAATTTTATTATTAAAATAAGATATGGAATTGAGATACTGGGATACCTAAACATTTTTATCATGTTATGGTTTAAGCTTTTTCTCATAGTTTAGAAGAGGCTTTAGTCTGATAGATTTCCTTTCCTCTTCCAAAAGTTTTTTGATAGGACTATTAATAAACACACTATCAGAAGATTTTATTTGTGTATAAAGATTAAACATTTTTTGTAACTTTATGAAAGCTAGTATGAAAAAACAGGGAGGAAAGAATGCACACACCTGGGTAACATATCATGGGCCACTATTACTATAATTATCTTCTAGCCTGCCTTCTTAGGGCAATAAGATTTCTTAGCACAAGAGATCAGCATCTTTTGTCTCTTAGTATTTTCTCCTCAAAACTTTGAACGCATAGCAAATTTCAGCCCAAACTGATGGGCGTACAACTATGGACTTGCATGTTTTGTGCAGATCTGCCAGTGGTGGAAAAGGGACCTAAAAGTTGAGGCCTCTACAGAATGAAAAGCAAAATGTGGCAATTAAACAGTCTGTTTGATGGGAGCCAGCCAGTCAAGTCAATACAGGCATATAGTCCGAGAGAAACATATGTAGATCCAGACCACAATGGTAGTGTCTCTTGGCTGACAGAAAGCCCCTAAAAGTTTTCACAATGGAAAGGAGAGCAGGGGGGACAGCAGACAGGAACTGAGCCTTTATTAGAGACACTGTCCATGAAACAGGTGGCTTTCATGTAGTTGTACGTAAGCTCCAATTTAAGGATAGTAGGTTACCAGCTTTTCAAATAGATCATATATGGAGAGGTCATTTGTTTGTTCCTCTCTTCACTTTCAATGATCTCAGGCCAGATGCAGCACCTTATTGTGCCTCTTCAGTGAAATCAGATGCTCTACATGCACAAAAGGAAATGGAGAAATGCAGTGGTGATTGAATTCTAATAATTCACTCTGACCTAGCAATCTTTAATCAGGTAAAATTCTGTAGTTGCCTTATAGTAGTGGCAGGTGAGAGAAGGGCATAGGATTCAGTCCTTTATTTTGATCCTTTAAACACTAACCCACATACTTTGTTCCGTTCTCGGCTCATGCTCTGCAAACTAAATGCAAGTAGAATAATGTGGCAGAGTTTGTTAAATTCTGGTGATACAAGCAGCTGGAGAACATGGTAGCTGCAGTGTGAGATAGACAGGTGAATCAACTTTACTCCTAGTACAAGTGAATGGGGGAAGAGGAAGGAAAGTAATTTAATACTACAGCAGCAGAATAAGTCATTCAGGTTCAACAGATTACTTTTATCGGGGCCACATTCATAGGGATACCATATG
This sequence comes from Nestor notabilis, assembly GCF_000696875.1. Taxonomy (NCBI): domain Eukaryota; kingdom Metazoa; phylum Chordata; class Aves; order Psittaciformes; family Psittacidae; genus Nestor; species Nestor notabilis. Next base: position 152,979 of record NW_009914031.1, read on the forward strand.
GTGAGTTGCTGTAAAGAATGGCCCACCCAGCTCTGCATATGGTACCCACTATTTATAATAGATGCTGCTAAATGTTTATTAAGCATTATTAAAAATCTAATGTTACAGCGTCCCTTCAGAGACACCAACAGAGAGGGTAAGATTGCAAGCAATATCAAGCTTTCAGCTGCCTTTTTTTTAGGCATCTGTATAGTGTTATTTCTATAATAACACAAAAAGATTGAACTTGTGTCATTATATATAAATGAAGATTTTTGCAGTGACTTATGAATTCTGGCAGCAGTACAGACATTAACAAGTAACATTTGTCATTTCGAACGCCCTTATCAAAATAATACTTTTCTTTCTTTCTTTGTTCTTGCCTTTGTGAACGAAGATTGCCTGATTTCAGCACACGCTGGCTGAGATAATAATTAGCTTACAGTGTGAAGAGAGGAGATGTGAATGATAGTCTTTGTTGCCTTAAATAACAGCATAGCTTACTGAAACTTTTGGGCCATATTTTTGTTTGGTTGGTTTTTTGTTTTGGGTTTTTATTTTTTGGGGTTTTTTTGTTGGTTTGTTGTTTGTTGTTTGTTTTTTTTTTTTTTTTAATGTTCAAGTGTGCAGTAGTAGTCAGCCTTGAAAAGAACTGAGAACTGGTTGTTTTGTTTAAAAATGCTGAGTACCACAAAGTGGTCATGGTCAGGCTGGCATCCTCATATCAGGTTGCAGTGTTTGCACTGTGGTGTTGTCTTGAGTAGATACAATATGCTGACATTGCCATTTAAAACACATCATGATGAGTCCAAATGACTGGGTCTCCAAGAGAAGGAGAATCAGCCTGAGCTCTGAGCTACATTTGAATTTTGGACTCTGGATTTCAAATCTGCTTCATCTTGCTTTCTTATTGTTTCACCCTTTTTTCATTCCTTGCTCTTAAGAACAAGAGGAGGAATTTTGTGCTTGCAAGGAGGAAGCAAGTTTTTTTTCTCTTCTCATGCCTATTTCCTTATGCTCCTCCCATGCCTTTGCAGGAAAATAAATGCTTTTCTGAAACTGTTCTCACCTTTTAAGAGCTGGTTACAGCCAGATTTCCAGCAAATTATGACATGAGTAGTGGTTTTTCAACATCTTTTAGTTTACAGATCCTAAACATTTTCCAGTCGGTATGCAAACCTATTTAGAAATCTCACAAACACATGCAGCATAAAAGAATTTGCTTTCCTTTATGACATTTTCTAGCCTCTTATAAATAGTCTACAGATTCCAGATTTCTGCAGGCAATAGCTGGAAAACCAAGGAGCCACTATAATACCTCCGTGTTTCTTTTTGGGCAAGAATGGCTATGGATTTGAGTTTCTGTTTGATTGAACTAAATCTCCTTTCTCTGAAAACAGTGGCTTCTTAGAAATGGTTGTTTGAATTGTATTATAACTGGAAATCATGAGTTAAATTCTGGCTGTATTTAAGTAATTGCAGGTCTTCCTTGATATTTGAAAGCACACTTTTGTCATCATGTTGAGGATAGAGACTGAAACCAGAGGGTGTTAGGGTAGAACAGTGGAAGTAAACTGTCTAGAAAGGTAGGCATTTTAAGAAAATCAGGACACTCCTTAATCACTGCAATAGCATTATTTGTGTATCTTGAAATGGGAAAAAAAAAGACCAGTTTTATAACTTGGTAAAGAAGAGTACCTGTGTTCTTGAAGGATACAGTTGATGCTGGGGTGAACATTTTGGACTGAGATGTAGTTTTGAAAGGTAAGGTATAAGCAAATATAAGTAATCTCTTAGACTTTTCATTAAGATGAAAATCCAAATAGCTCACTCATTGCCTACCCTTTGAAGTCCTTTATAATGTTAGCTGTATTTTTATGATCTTTTTGGCATACATGAAATAGTGTTTATATAAACATTTAAACAAATGATCTTTTGTTATTTTTTACTAATTAATGCAGATGGTTTGTTTTACTTAGACAATATGGTTTGTTATTTTAGGGAGAGTACTGTGTTTCTTGTATATGGGAAAGACTGTCTCATTTCATGAGCAAGCCCACATCCATGTGTTTTCAACAGCAAAAAGGAGGAAAAATCGAGTACCCAGAAGACTCCTCTGTTATGTGCTCCTACAGGGTATTTGTGCCTATAGCCCTGTGTGAAATCTGTTTGAGACTTAGTAAACCTTCAGTGCTCTGAAATAATCCAACAAATATTAGACCCCATTTCAAGTCTCATCTGCCTAGTAAGAATGTTGTTGTTACATAAAGATTTCTTTCAAATCTGTGAAAGTTCTGACTATGACACATCTGCTGACATAGGTCTTCTTGACATGGTCTTACCTTACCATGTTGTTAAATGTTCTCCTCTTTTTCTGTAGTGTGGGACTTTGAAGGACTGGAAATGAGGGAGATTCCTCTGATTATTTTTTTTCCTTATATTATAATCTGAAGTAAAATTCAGTAGCAGCTTTCAAATTCTGCTTCCAAAAAGGTTGTTTGGAAACCAAGCTTTACTAATTGTCTATGGCATTATCAGTTCTACTTCAAGGCTGTCATTTTGTAGAAGCAATCTAGGACGTGGATTTTGACACTTCTTACATTTTAACCAGTGTTTTACTTGCTTAGTTTACAGAACAAACGTTTCTTATAATACACACAGAAATAAAAATGCACACTGTCATTATTCACTTTACATGTGACATCCTGAGACAGATAAATTCTGAACTGTACTAAAGCAGTTGTGTTGTATTGAAATAGGAGATAACTGTTAAAGTCTTTCTCTGCTGTGTTTTTCCAGAGTTTTTGTTGTGAAAGTGACAGAAATACTTGATGGTCTGACTTGGGATTTGAATATTTCAGCCTATGACATTAGAAGCAAAGGTGAAGGTATTAGTGAACACAGCTAGTGTTTTAGGGCAAAGGGCAACCTATCAAGACATTACCTAACAAATAAAAATGGAATCTTTCACCTTATTTGTAAAAGAAAATGGTGAAGATTTAGTTTTCAGAATGATTGTAACACACATGTAGTGCTGTTTTATGTCTCCAGCAAAGTATAACAGATGGACTGTGGGTTTATTAGGAAAAAAAATGTGCCGAAAGATTTTTATTATGTGAGAAAGAGAGAACAAAACCCAAGGAAACATCTGGACAATTAATCTCTCAAATCTGTATATAACATGAAGAAAATTACTCAAATATTTCAGAAGTCTTGCTCAGAAACAAATTAACTATTGTTAACAAAGCACAATAATTTGCCATTCTACATGTAAAAAGATCATTGCAGTTAATAATTAATTGATGCCACTTTGTTCTTCACCTATGCAAAAATAAAGAACAGGGAGAGCAGCATGTTCCTCATGAGGTTTCTACTTTGTCATTATAAAGTGATGAATCACTTTCGCCAAAGCTGAACTGATCTGTCATCTCTCAAGGAAGCATATGTCATTATGGGGAAAACAGTTCTTTACCTATTATTCAGGTCTGCATGGTGTCTGATTACTAAGATGGACCTAAACATCTGGTAATCATGCCACCTCTTCCTGACATGTGTACATGATATGCAGTTCCGCTTTGCGGGTTTTCATGTGTGGAGGGTTTTGTTTTTATTTTAAAGCTACACAATGACAGGTGAGTAAAGAAGTAGGTGCTCTTTGTCTGGGCTGGTGAAACATTATCTTTTTTGAGAGAGTAGATTACTGTTTAAACTAGTGTTTCTCAAAGTTGTTGTGCCATTAAGCTGTTCTAAATGAATAAGTTGAGGCCTACCATCAATGCCTGCTGGCTGTTCCTCCGCATGTTCTTCTCATGTGGTGCCTTTCCCGTGGCAGCAGCAGTGGTGGACTGCAGAGAACAGTCACAGCTTAAACAATTCATATACTCAGCTTTGTGCTCTTAGTATGTTGATTTCCTCTCCCTCAGCTTTACATGTTTTAGGAAATGGGAAGGGATTCTTTTCATTGGTTTACCTACCTATATAGTTTGAATTTTTGTTTTTGTTTTCCCTCCTAGAACCCTGCTGTGCCTTTTCTAGTAGATATTAACTCAAATGCTATTAAAATTGTATACTTTGGCCTTTCTTCTCTTCTCCCAGGCAATTAAGAATACAGCTGGAAAATCAATATCCTTTTTGAAACTCAAGCTCATTTTTTGTGTCTAGTCCATGCTACTGTATGTATGGATGTATGGATGTTATAGTTGCATATATTATTTGTCTTGAAATATGCTTTGAAACTCTTTAAACAGAATTTGCTTTCATCTCTTTTTAAGTGATGAATGAAAACTGTCTATTTATGGATTGAAGGACGAATGTGCGATATTTTTATTTTTTTTCCTTTTAGTAAATCTATCAGGTAAGAAAACTTCTAAATACACAGGTTTTTAAAATAGTATGGTTCAATTCAGGCTCTTAAAAATAAAAATATTTCTGGTATCCAGAGTTTAAGTGCCCAGTATTTATATGGATCTTCCCCATCCAGTATCTCCGTTCCACTTTCAAAAGATATTGAAACTTGAGTGTCTGGGTGGAAAAGTATTTTTAGTCAGACAATTTAAAATCCAGTTTTGGTGTAACACCTATTTCATGTCAACTCCAGTACTACTAGACATGGCACTGCTGACTGAGGTTTCTTGAGATAAAATAATGACAGTTGTAGATTTCCGTAACATCCAGAGTCTGGTGCCAGCAAAAAGGTTGAAAATTAAAGGGTAACAGTTTTCAAAACATCTTGGACAAAGTTCTGTCATCATATCTAACAATATATTTTGCTTTGGTTTTGCCTTATATGAGGATACAAAACTGATCTTGATTTAAGAAGTGTCAGACCTCAGAGACAGAAGATTATTTTTTTTTCCCCTTGAATTATACTTGATTTGCTAGCTGAATCATGGTTGTGCTTGTTTTATTTTACCAAGGAACTGTGGCAAAAAGAATTTTGATGCCCTGGAAGGACCAAAACAAAAGACCTTGTTTTGGAAGAAGGAAAGCGACTATGTTCTTCTGGTGTTTGTATGTTTGTTTGGGTTTTATTTATTAGGGAGTGGTAATGATGTCATTAATTAAAAGATGCAGCAGGAAAGTTGTGGCCAGCTTTTTTAAAAAATAACTCATGCAAAGAACAACCAGTCTTCTCTCAAAATGTATTAAGAAGTCCAGCCTTCTTATTTACTAAAGGATCTGTTAAATCCAGTTATTATATGTGAACCTAGTATGTTTGCATGCCATACTCATGGCTGACCATAATCAACTTCGAAAACTACAGGACCAGTCATGCTTATTTGATGAAAAACGGAGTCTGCAAGTTAAGCAGTAAACTCATTTTTAGTTTATATCTGCCTAATCCATGTATGCTTAGTGAAACCAAGAAGGATATAAATACAAGCAAAACCAAAATGACATGCCAAGTTGTGGGTCTCCAGGAATCAGGCATGGTAATTGCTTTCAACAGTACTGTCTCAAAACCCAGTTTTTCCTTTAAAGTATAAGGATGTTGGAGTTTCATTTGCAGTGGCTGGTCATGGTAGCTTAACAATGTAGTTACTGCAAAATAATGTTCATGGCAGCTCCAGTAGCTGAAACCCCTTCTGGCCAGATCCTTCCAAACAGTGTTTCTTGGGCAGCTACTGCCCACAGTGCTGGGACACTTGAGGGTGATCAGATACCAAGAACCTTCTATTGCCTTCAGTTTGTCCTGTGGTAGTCCCTTTGGTTATTCTCCCAAGCAGGTCCAGCAGTGAAGACTTGCAGAACCTCACACACGTCCCTGTGTCAGCCATATTGCAAAGGGGTTTGGACAATTCAGACTCCTTCCCCCAACATGCATCATCCTGGCTCAACTAGGTGCCCTCAAAAATGGTCTTTCCAAAGGCATTGGAAAGGTTGAACTGTTATATGAGAGTTTTTCTTTCACTTGAGTGTTGTTTGGTTTTGGCTAAACATGAGAACAAAAGAAAATGATGGGTCCACTTCATGTTTTTATTTTGTAATAACTTGGGCTTTTACATTTGGTTGTACAGTAAATGATGTGCACATTGCCCCTGTGTGACTGTTCCACTACAAGGTGAAGCTGATAAAGAGAGGCAAAGGCCTTGGAAATGTCACATCTCAAGTCACTAATAGAGCCTGTTGTCACTGAGGAACAGTGGCTTCCTCCCTCCCTTCTCTCCTTCCCCTTTCTCCCCTCCCCTCCCCTCAGCAATTTAGATGATGTCTTCCTTCTGAATTGAATTCCCCTTTATGTAATGTATTCTTTTCTTGACTTGTTAGGGACATACATGAAACCTGGTGGTACATTTTCAGCACCATGAGCACTGAATCAGGCACTTTATTATTCACTGGTAGTAAATTCAGTCTCTTAACCTGACAGTAGTTCTAAGTTAAAACTTCTTATTTCACTGCCACATGCTTTAGTCTTCAAATTCATGTCTCTCAGTCTAGGTTACAGGCATCTAGATGTAACATTATCTAACGTGTCAGTATAGTTCTTTTGAAAACACGATAGACTCTTTGTTGTTACACACATTTTGTGTAATAAGGAGAGGGTGTCCAGTTTCCTATGTTAAGTAATGGGAGGGCTAAAGCTGCCATCACTGAACAGAAGTTTCTTTTGATGCTTGGTGAAACAATACAGTCCTGTCCCAAGGACCTGACATCTGCAGCCTGTGTCATGCCTTTTGTCCAAGTCCCTGAGAATTGCACTGCAGACTGGGAGCAAAACCAAAGAATTCCAAAGGAATTTTTATATATTCCACTTTAGTACTTCTAAGTGATTCTTCCAGTACGCTATCTACTAATTTTCTCAGTTTCACCATGTATTTTTGATGTTGTCCTTATTATGATTTCTTTTTTGTGCAAGTTACTTGTACGAGAATTATTTCCTGAACCCATTTTTAGTTCTCTTCTCAGGTAAGCTTTCACACTGTAGAAGGTCTGCAGAGACTCAAAAGAGATGAATCAATTGTCTATACATGGTTCTTTTCTGTAGTGAGTGTGTCCTCTCAGGATTCTCAACTTCTTCTCACAATTGCCGTGGGATCTAATAGCATTTTTTATGTCATGCTGTGCATTTCTTTTCAGCATCCTGCTCAGAAACGCTATACTTGAAGTGAAAACATTATATCTCAAGTACATTGTGTAATTCAAAACATATTCCAGTCAGATAGGATTTATTGTTTCTGTTACGTTCTATTGTTTCTGTAATTCCTATTTGCTCCAACACTGGTTCACTGTGCTCCAGTATCCATCGTAGTCAAAACTATACAAATGTATAAAAATGCTATGTTTCTTAAAAAGCTTTTTTCCATACACCTACTTTTGCAGAAACCCATTCTCTTGTATGGATTAAACAAATTCTTTTAGGTTGAAATTCTTCCAGATATCTCCTTACTCTTAACTTTTTATTGGTGCAGTAAATCTGGGCAGCTGCATCTAACTAATGTTATTTGTGTGCACTCTACAAATGTTTTCATACACATGTAGATGGAAAATGCATAATTATATCAAAACTAGCACTAAAAGTACATCAGTGGCTCAAATATAATAATTCAGAAGTTGTAGTTTCACGTTATGTCCAACCTCATGTATATAACCCAGTCTTTAATTGAAGAATCACTTAATATTTTTCAATAGAACATCTGCCTTGGGTTGTGTTACAACACATATTCTTAAGGGGTGTTTACTCATTGCTGAAGGGTTTGGCTTTGACACCACGGTATTCCTTGACAGAGGTTCTTTTATATATGTGTGTATATTAAAATGCAATTCCTAGTAACTATAATGTCCCAGTCAATCTTCTTTGAAGCTCATGATCAAATTCCCATTTATTTCAGTGCTGCAGTTTCAGATTCCTAACACGCGTTAGTAACTGGACAGTTTAAAAAACCAAAACAACACAACCCCGTGCAAAAAGAAAGCCAATACAGAAGTTGTCTGCTCATAACATATTCAACCTGAATGGCTTGGGATACTGAATATAAAGTGCCTGCCTGCCTGTTTGTCGGTGTTGCCCAGGCAGCACACAGGGAGGTCCCAAATCTCACAAAGCAGGGCACATGTGGAAGCACTCTTGAAGCAGGGATTCATAACTCCAGCCAGTGCAGTCCTGGCACCTTTGCATTCAACTTGGCCTCAAAACCTGATTTATATGCATGATAAAAATAGAGTATTTCAACTGTTTTGAAGCTCTTCTTCCATTAAATGAAAAGTAGAAAGATAAGAGAGAGAGAATAGGTGGTAAAGAGCTTTCCTCCCTATTGTAAGGTAGTCTAGCTGAATAGGAACATGTGGTTTGAATTACCAGAGGCGAGGTGTCTTCCTGTTTTACACAGCTGAAGTCCAGAGTCATTTAAGTCCTCTCTTGTGCTGTAGAGAGATACAGACTGACTGGTAGGTTCAAATTATAGTTTACTTCTCTAGTGGCAAATAGGAACTGTTTGTTTTGTGTTGTGTTTCTTCAAGTTAATGAGCATTAGCTCAGTATTGAAGTCTGAGAACTTGTGGAATATGACAAGGGAGAGTTGTGGCAAGAGAGACTGGTCTCTGCTTAGAGGCAGATTGTGATGAGGACCAAGGAGCAGACACTGTAGTAATCACAGGGGACTAGGTAAGGATTACTGCCACTCAGTCACCAATTTCATTAAGCCTAGGAACAGAGCAAGAATATGGTAGATGGGGAGAATCTTTTTTAATTTTCTCTCTGGCTTAGCTATTTTGGGTTTCTATTTCATAGGTATCCAGTTCTTCTTCAAATGGATGTTAATATTTTTTTTTCTTAATTTTTTTCTTTTAGTTTTTTTATTTTAAAGCCTGTCAGACTTTTAAGGGAAAGTCACCATGAGGGGATAGTGTTGGCACAACCATCTCAACGCTCTGCTGTCTATCCTTTGTGCGTGGTGGAGTTTTGTTGTTGGTGTTGGTTTGGGGTTTTTTTTTAGCATAGCCACCCTGTGGCCAAAAAAGAACAAACTACAAAGAACATTTTATTTCTGTCATATTAGAGTATTAATGTCTAGTGACATCAGTAATGACAATGCTAGGTGTACTCCACTCAAAGGATTATCTGAAAGCCTTTGAAATCACCTGTTCGCTTTGTGCTGGTGTCTTAAGACAGAAAATAATCTTTCATTCTCCCTTTTTAATGTGAAACACCTCACTTGTACAGAAATTATCCTGTAAATGGCTTGCTTGCAAGCTTGACTGGTATAATGTGCTGTTTCTGCTTATATGACCAGTGCTTCCTCAGACAACTAAATCTGTTTTATAATTCCAGGCATAAGGTTTCTTTGGCAAAATAAAACTTAATTTCTTATTAAAATTTCCAAAAATCACAACTGGTACTGCCAATTTATATCAATGGGAAACTGGGGTACTCAACCATAATATTTTCATACAGATGCATTGGCTTAGGACATTTCTCCCTTGGGTTAGGCAAGCTGGATAAGTGTACTAGTCTAGTAAGGGTACTAAAGAAAAAGGAGTTTAAAAGGATGTTTAAAGTTAATTCAAGATGAATCTTGAACCTCAGTTCAGAGGAGGTAAAAATTACTTGATGGATTTTATGTTTCATTTCTGCCTGAAGACTGGCATAATAATTAAATCTTAGGTGGTTTTTGTTGTGCTCTCTTTACTGCCAAGATTAAACTTTGGCTTCCACCCTCTTCCAAGTTATTGTGTTGGAAAGAGTCAGCTGCCTTGTAATGGACAGCTGGGTAAAGTTCAAGGATTTTACTGGTAAGGAAGCACTAGTTGGTCCTTGAACAGTCTATGTTCAATGATAGGTGATGCTCTTTTGATATTGTTATTTCTAAATTTTTATTATTTTTGTTAATGTGAATGAAGTGAATCTCCTTTATCTTTGCTGATTTTGAGCAAAACTTACTTTAAATCTTCATGTGGAAGTGGAAAAATTGGAGGCACAGGGAAAGACAAATATGATTTCTGTTTTCTTTACCTTAGCCTCTGTGTGCCAGGTTGTTCCTGGCCTTTCAGTTATCTGGGCAGTGAAACAGTTAATTTCACTGCCTGAAATTGTGACTAGGATTTAGAGCTAGTGTGGATATTTACTTACACAGATTTTGTGTAATCGATGGATGCAAGAAGTAAACCTTGCAATGACATTTGCATTTGCTTCATAATTTGAAGGCTATCTTACTGATTGGGAAGCTGAGCTTCCAATGCCCTATTATACTGCAAATTAAAAGAATTAATAGACTAGGTATGTAGCTATGTGTACACTGCCATCTTCATGTTTTCTGTGGGGTATTACATATATTAGTAAGCTGGATTCAGTTTAGTTACCATTTGATGAGCTGGTCAAGGCCAGATCCTCTTAAGTCCCATCAAGTAAAGTTTAATAGTAAACTGACCCTTGTTAGCTCATCAGTCATGTTTCTTTATGGCCAACAGTACTTTCAGTTTTCAGGCTAACCTGTGATATAGGGCTGTCCTTTGTGAGATGTTCAGAAAAAGGAAAACTTTTCCAGAAGAGTAGAATCTATGTGGGTGTCTGTTGAACTTCCTTGAAGCCACAGCCTAATGTCATGAATGATTATTTAGGACCAGCCATTGTCTGTGTCTGCTAGGTACCTGAAGGAAGAAGTTATGGGGGGCCTTGAAAATACAAATAAGAAATCCAAGGGAGCCATGTGATCTCTCATGTAATTTACGTGCCTCTTACCCTTGCCATTTGTCAGTATTGCTTTTTTTGAGGGGGAGGGAGTTATGAGGGAGAGGGAAGTGTATTGTGTACATTGAAATACCAAGTACATTTTAGTTACTGACAGGTCCTGTTGGAGAATCATTGTCTGGTGGAAAATCCAGTGTCTACAAAGTCTACTTTTTCCATGCGAATGTCTGATATACTGCCAAAACACAGCAGGAAACCAAAATTGCAGTATATTGTTTCAGGTCAATTTAGTGCACATCAGAATTTAGTTGAATGGATTGCAAACATTTAATTTTAAAGCTTACTATACCTGCATTTTCCAACCAGCACATTTCCCTCTGAGGCCTGAAATTCAAGCTCCCTATTTCTCCTGAAGTCTGAGCTGACCAGAGGACTATTTCAACTGTAAAGTAAGAGTTTGTCCTTTAGTGAACAACCTGCTGTTTTTAGCCTACTGTTGCACTCCTCTGTTCCTGTATTGTACATGTGCTTTGTAGTTATGTTACTGCCACCAAAACAGCAGTGCTTAGATGATGACACCTGGAAGAATACATGTAGTGAATCCAGATAATGAAGTAACCTGAATTAGCTCGTTAAGTCATATCAGATAAAAATTAATTACATGTGGTCAAGTCAAAAGCAGCAACTTTTGTGAAGAAAAACATAGCTGGGCAAGATGGAGGTGAAATGTTACTTTGTAAGCACTTCTGCACTACATTTATTTCCACACAGATCATCCCATATTGACAAAGAAATCCGGAGACCTTCCTGAAAAGAAGGGCAAAACAGTATATCTCTCTAATCATGTAATGGAAATTTAACACCATCTTGTTCCTCTCATCTTTTCATCATTTAGCATGATCCCCTCAGTTCACTCATTTTTATTAAAGTTCAATTGCTTTAGTAACATAATACTGGTGTCCAACTGCCAAAGCAAATGTAGGGTACAGATTTTCATTAGCTAGAGCTCTGGAACCTTTTATTTGATGAATTATTCTAAGGCAACAGAAGAGTTGTGTGAAAAAAAGACTACATGCTCCTTTTACGGCATGCACTTACCAGAGGAACTTGGGGGGTGGAAGGGATTTATACATTGTGGTAAAAAATTACATTAGCACTTGCTGCCCCAGCAGGCTTCTGGGGTTTTGCTAAAATTCTCCTCTGATTATGTGTTGGCCCTGTGCAGTAAAATGTAATGAAGGGCTTTGGGAACATTTCAACACATCAATTATCAGTTTTATACAAAGAGCTATCAGTGGGCAGGGTGCTTACCCATTACATTGAAAAGACTGTGGCTTTTGTTCACACGATAATGATACGCAATTCATGAATAGCCAACAATACAAAATCATAACATTAGCCTGGAGTTGGGCAGATATATTACCACTGCCAGAAAGAATAATTTTGATGAACTGTTAAAGTCATTATTCAGTTTCATTGCTCTGTCATAACATCCATTCAGCCCTTGTCTAGGTTATGTTTGGTTTGTTGTTATAACTTCTGTAGTGGAAGTCAGCTGCAGTGTAACCTTTGTCAATAAAAGACCAGCACAAACAGTTGGGTTTTGTATGTTATTAGCTGTTGTGTCATGGACTTTTTGTTTTCTTCCCTGGTGGCTGCTGGTCAGTCTCAGGGCAAACAGAAATGCACTATGATGGTGTAGAGATTACCTCATTAAATGACTATGTGCTATTTCAATAGTGGCTTTGCCAATGTTTCTTTAGGTAAACCCTTGCTTTTTCTGTCATAGTCATAACACTGAAACACTTCCTGTTAATTATGAGCTTCCATCAGTGGTGCTTGTAGAATAGCAAAGTGGACGTGCCACTAAGCCTATTTCCTGGCTTCTTGTTTGGTGTATGTTATGAACTGGTGTTATGATGATAGTGGAATGGCACAGAACAGTGCAAGAGAGAGGTGGGGTTTGAAAGGACAGAGGAAGGGAAATAAAAGTGACTTGGCTGTTTTTTCTCTTCCTTCCTCTTCCCACTTTTTGAAAGGGTTATGCTGAGAAGCAGTGAGCTAACTTAAGAAACATGGTGTTATCCGTGACCATGCCCTTCCCTTGGAAAAATGTATGTCAGTGCTGCAGAAATCCCTCTTTCAGCTGTGCAGTTTGCACAGACTTCACCCATGTGTATCCTGGGATGACCCCTCAAAGGGAGTACATATGCCCTGGTGACCACAAGGCTCCCTTATTGTAATTCTTTCTTAATTGGGCTTGTAGCTCAGCTCCAGCACTGTGCTGGAGAAAGCTGAGAATGCACGCCTACCGCACTGGGTTGAATAGCTGTGATCAAATTACCCCTCTGCATTCTTATATTGGCTTCCTGAAAAAAGCTAGTGATTTGATTTTAAAATTGGCCTTTAAGAAAAGAGTCGTTAGCACAAAGAGATGTTTCAAGATATCCAAGGCCTGCTTTTTTAAAGTTTTGAGATGGCATTCATTTTAAAAGGGTTTGAGTCTCACAGCTTTGATTGGCAGTATAAAACCTTTGCTTTAGCAATTCTTGAGATGTAGAATTTATTCCTTTTGGACAGCTGCCTCAGCAGATCCTTTAAGAAAACAATTCTGAAAATACTTTTTTTTTTTTTTAAACAGAGTTATTTTCATCTGGCTCTAGTATAATTTTCTGCCCTTATAGTAAAAGTTGTCTATGTGGCCTTTAATATATTGTTACACTTTTGTAGTCTGTTAAATTGCATTGCATTTTAATTGGGTAGGTCTCCTTACTGGAGCTGGAAAGACAGGGAGAGAAAGGCTTTCCAGACATAAAATGATCTAGCTTTGTAAAATTCCTGTTGTCACATTATGACTTTTGAAAGGATCATTTGCCAAAAACTTAAATATACACCCTGCTGTAGTTCTTTTGCCTTACCTGGAGACACTCCAGAGAAAAATTTTGACTACAGCTTTAACCAGAGAACAAGAAAAAAAAAAGAAATTGCAAGAACATAGGTTTGTCTGTAAGTTAACCTTTCGCCAGTCTGTTTAAAAATGAAACTGTCATAATATTGTTAATTTAACAGTTCTTTATAATTGCCCTTCTGTTTGAGAACAATATTTATTGAACCTTTTTCCTTCTATTCTTTGACCTGGATGGTTTCTTCTTGTGTTGGTCACACAAGTTGCAAGTTGCAGGCATTTTAAAATGATTTCCTTCTTTAATAGTAAGTCTTTATTATGTAAAATTGTGAAGCATTACATTTATTAAGAAGTGCAACAAAAGACGCAATTTTAAATGTTCGTCTTGCAAGTATCTCACAGCAAAACCCTCCCCCAAAATTCTTATTTCTGTCATCAAGTATTACCTAAAAGTTAAAATTCAGTATTTTTTAAAAGTGAACAAAGAATTGTTCCTTTCACTCCAAAGTCCATCATTATTTGACTTTTAAGAAGATCTTTTCTTGTCATTGAAGCAACATGTACCATGCTGTCTAAAGGCATTAGCCAGTGAAAGGCAGTCCCTCATTTGAAACAGGGATGTTGGTGTGTTGGTAACAGCCTCACAACACAGTGGGCAGACACTAAATCCCATGTGGAGTAAATCCACATTCATGGCACATTAATGTCTCTGAGTTTGTGCTCGTGCTCTGGTTGTGTCTATATTTTCCGCAAGTTTTTCAGGGTAGTGTTTTGTGAGAAAAGAAAAAGGAGAATTAAATTTGTTACTAACTAAAAATGAATGTAACCCCCTTATTTCTGTTTTTGCCCATCTATAGTGGTTCCAAGGCCCAAAAACTGAAATCAAGTCCATATGTTATTTCAAACTCCAAAGACTTTCTTCCTCACAGTGAGCTCTTCCCAGTAACTACTGTGATGAAAAAAGGACATTTCAATAAATTGCCCTCACCAAGGAGTCTGCAAGTTCTTTTTGCTGGTTGCATTGACTTTAATTTTTGAACTAAACTTTGCTTGCATTGCGGTTGCTCATTTGATCATTAAACTAAGATAGGCCTTGGAAGACATGAATTATAGCAATACTGTTAAGAATCTAGAGATAATATCTTTTTAAAAGAAAAATCTATAAACCTTTGGCAAAGGAGTTAAGATTTTGTTTTAGATCCAGGACACATTTTGTAAGTAAGTTATGAATATAACAGATTCAATTTGAAAATAAAATGATCTATTTGCCTTTCCAATTTTCTTATTTTCCTTTAATCTTCTAGTTCACTGAACCAACATTTACATTCTTTTGTTTGAAAGGATTTTTTGTAAGGTATAAATGTCTTGGATGGAACCAAGGACAGTGGCACCAGTATGATTCAGTTCAGCTGCTGTGGTTTGGAGGGCATTGTTGAAAAGAAATCGATGGTTTAAGTCAAAACACTGAAACCAATATTTGCTTTCTTTTGCAACTGACTCCTGTGTCATTTCAAACATAATTTTACTGACTAAGTAATGTAGAGGCCACATGATGTATCCTTCAAATAATAATAATACTCTTCTGTTGCATTCACTGTGACCTTTGCCTTTTAGCATAGGTAATAGATTTGCTTCCAAAAACCTTTCTAGCTAGGCATAACATGGCCAACTGAAAACATGCCAAATAAAATGAGTCCTTTCTTAGTCTGGAAACCAAAATGGGAAGCTCCACAGTTTGATAAATCAATTCTTTCCTATACCTAGAAGGCGAAAAAAGGCCCAGAGGCTTCTGACACACTCATCTACAACCTATAGATTTTTTTTGGGATGCATGAGAAATAATTTCATGTGCATCCTTCTTTACTTTCATAAAGGAGAGAGTTACAGGATTGGGAGAGTAGGCATCTTCCATATATTTCAGCTATTGCTGGAAAGAAGTGCAAGTTTTAGGCTTGGTATGACTGTGGGCCCACAAAGCATCTAATAACATTTCTAACCAGTGCTTTTGGCCATGGTAGCAAAAGCAGTAGTCCTAGTTAAACAACGCGCTGTAACTAAACTCATTTAAACTGCTGTTTTCTCAGAACATGCCAATTCAAAACCTACCATTTCAATTAGGAGGGGGACCTCTGGCTGCCCACCAGTCCATATGTACAAATCCTCAGCTTCTATTATCTGGCTGCGTACAGGAACTAAATGCCTCTCCAGATGCAAAAAAGATGTCAGTGGCCACTGTGAGGCTGCTGCACGCCCCTATAGAGATGTCGCGGCTGTTGAGGATGGAAATTGTGACCAGAGAAGCTTCATCCTATCCCTATCCAGTAATAGTGGCTCTTCTGGTGTGCTGGACAGGCTTCTCAAGTAGCAGGGTCAACTGAGATAGGAGGAATTAAAAGGAAGGGGAGGAAAGAAACTGGGTGGTAATGGGGGAAATATTCCAGCTCCTAGGCTGGAAGAGGTCAAACAGGGAGTCAGAAGTGCAAGGTTTGGGTAGACCAGGGCCTTGAGGCACTGGGAAGGGCTGTGGGGTAGAGCGATTCTGGGCTTGAAAGTTGTGAACTAGTGGAGGTTAGTGCACCTGCAGTTAGCAGCCGTAAAGCAGTGGTGGACAAAGCTGAGTAGGAAGGATCTTGGGATCCAAATATTTTGGCATAGAAGACAACCAAGAGGGAAACCTCAGAAGAGAAGACTTGAGTAGGAAAAGGGTTTTATTGTCATTGTTTTGGGTTTTGTTTGGATTTTTTGTTATTGTTTATTTGAGAGGGGCCTTCTGTAGCTGAAGAAGTTAAGTTTCTGTAGAAATAACAATGAATGTTGTCAGACATCTGAGAGTCAGGTGTTTGGTAAAAAAATGAGCAATGTTGCATTAGCAAGACTCCAAAACTTCCTCTCTTTCATAGAGCACCTTTTAGCTGGGAATTATAAAGCACTGTATAAACATAAACATATATGGATAAAGGAAGCCTGACCCATGGGAATGTTTGATTGGAGCCTGATGAAAAAAATCAGGAAGAGTGCCAAAGTTTCCTAATTTGTAATGCTTTGTTCTTGCAAACAGACAGTATCTCCTGCAGGCTGTGTGCATGCTAATTGTATTTATTGACATTTGCATGTAGTCATGAGTGGAAATATAATTAAATGTCTTATAAATTTCAATTTATGAACATATATCTGTGCATAATGAAACTAATGAAGCCTGGTTTCCTATGGATTTGAATTTCATGGTTGGACTCTCTGATGTCCAGTAAAATCTAAGTTCCAGTTGAAGCCTTTCCCACAGCTGGAATACTTACAGAGCCTCTTGTGTGCCTGGATTCTCTAGTGTCTAATAAAAAGTGAGCTTATGCTGCAGTTTTTCCTGTTCATGGGGCACCACGAATGGGGGCACTTTTTAAAAAAAAAAAAAATAAAAATCTTCTTTGTCTTTTACTTTCATTAAGTTTATTAAGATTGTGATCACTCCTCTGTCAAACTGTTTTAAAAAGTCCATCTCAGATGTACTAAGATTGGAAGCCAACAAAGATGTAAAATTATGCAGGGTGTATGGTCACTATAATTTCCTTGGGACATAGGGATAAAAATTGGGTTAGCTTTTCAAGCATCATACTGGTTTTTTTCTATGTAAAATATGAATAAGCACTGGTATTTACATGATTGTGTACAAAACAAGCATAATACTTTAATATTATAATATAGGTTGCTGAAAAAGCCATAGAAAAATGACTAGGCTGACTAATGATAATGGATACAGGTGCCTCAGGGCTTCTAAGGAGAAGAACAAATCTAGTACCAGCAGGGTCTGTGAAGACAGGCAGAAATACTGGAAATGAGAAAGTTGATATTATCCAGAAGTAAAAGTGATTGAACAGTCAATTACTTCTAGAAGTTGTTTGTTTAAACATTTAACCACTGCTCACATTTAGAGTAAGTGCTGTAGCTATCCATCTGTGAACAAATAACAATGCTGCTGTATGTCCCTCAGCCATTAACTAGAAACCCTTAGGACCAATTCCGTTTTTACTTTCCTGAATTCACATATTTTTGACAAAATAGCAGTAATAATGTGGGTTGTAAATTGCACTTGGTTAAAAAAAAAAAGAAAAAAGAACTGCAATTTAGCACAGCCAATGAAAACATTTGTTTCACAAGTTTAAACTTTCCCATGGGAATGCTGGAGCAGCCCTTCTGATCTCTGTGTGTGTGTATTCAAAGGAAACATCTTTACAATACAGATGCTTGGGAAAACATAGTGGAACATAGACACTGCTTCCCAGGATAATCACAAAAACACAACAAGCTTGCTGGTATTTGTTTGTAGTTAAGGTTTTAAAAAATAGAACACCAGATGATTTTTTATTTTTTTTTGTCTGTGGTTTTCATGCTAAGGGTTTCTTTTTTTTTTTTTTTTTGTAAATGTGGGTAGACATCAAGAAATCTTGTACACTAGAAGTAAAATAAGTGAGCTTATATCAAGTGAGCTTGATGTTTGTAATGACAGTGGATGTGGCTGCTGCTAAGTCACTGCTGGATCTGGGCCAGTTAGGTCAATGTCACCTCCCACAGGTCTTATATGAGTTGCTCCAAAGAGACGGTGGAGGTAACTTCTATCGACTTGGTGCTTAGGTAATACATCAGTGCTTAAGACATGGAAAATCTGTGCTGGACATGATTTTGTGTCTTTCTATGATAAAACCTTCCCTTCTAAGATGGATGGATAATACTTGACAAAAAGCAGGCATCTTTCCCTTCAGGGCTTGGTCACTGCTGGACCACATCTCTGCAATGAATGAGCTACAGTGGTTCCATTGAGTAGACTGTGGTCCACTTCACATACGTCTAAGCACTGATCTGTCTGTCCTGTACGTTGGGGGAACTGCCAAGGGGAAAAAGATTTCATGTGGTATTCCTAGCCAGACAGGTAGAACTAGCTGGTCAAGTAGCAATAATGATCACCTTCAGAACTTGCTAGAACTCTGGCATCAGCTGTCCTACCGGAATCAAATGGCTTTATGTCATTTTAAGAACTCATGAGAATCAAGCAGATGTTTGAAACAGGTGTTTGTCCTACAGGAAAGCACAGTAATCAGTTCAAGACTATCCCTTTCAGTTCTGAGTGTGCTGCTAGACTGAGTCCCTGTGGGAAATGACTGCATGCTCTGTCAAAGGTGATGAAACATCTCAAGACTGTTTTGAGTGTTTCTTTCAAATACCTTACTGGGGCTGAGTATCTAAATCCTGGTTGCCATGCTACCTAAATTAATCTCCTACACAAGGTGATATAAAGGTAGTCTAAAGTTTACTTTTTGTGATTCAGTCTTGAACTATGATTGCCATATCACTGTATTTTAGCTGGTCTTCTAACTTGTTATGGTGCTGAGAATCCTCAAGGGCCAGTAGTTCAGACCTGTCTTTCAAAAGGGCTCTCGGGATTGTCCTGCTAAAATTCAAAACATTTCCAGTAAACTACAGTTTGCATTTCTGAGTAGAGTAAGCGGACTTTGGTGTTTCCCTTCTGCTCTGACCTCACTGTGGATTCTCAGTGAGTTCAGAGTCATGACTTCCTTTGGAAAAGGTCATGTTGAAAATACATTGCGCATCCACCCTAATGGCAATCTCAGAACATAACCTAATTAAACTGCTAGCCTTTTCCTACGTGTTGTCTACGTGGTTTTGATATTTGATCTGTGACTATGATACGACAAAAATTTTAGACTGTCTTAAGTCCTTAAGTGGATCACAAACTAGTTTTCTACATAACAGTGTGATCTTTCTCAAAATGTGAAAGCAAATTTCAGCTATGGTGCAAAGCAGTAATTTAATGTAGTACCTTAACCACAGTTAAACATTTGTTATCTTGACAAATGAGTAGAATGACTTTAGAAAGATACTGACTTGAGTCTTGAATTATGATAGCCATATCATTGTATTTTAGCTAGTCTGCTGACTTGTTATGGTGCTGAAAGTCTCAGCTGACTTTAGAAAGATGTTCAGTCATGACTAGAGTAATGAGGTTAAATAGACTGATTTGCACTGCCAAGTTCATCCTAGAGAGAGTCACATAATCACATATTTGAAGAATACACTTGCAGTAATGGATTTCTCTTTGAGATTATCTAGTCAAAATGGATCTTCAGCATGGCTTTTGATAGGCTTTAGGCATAGAGACTTAGACTTATAAATCTGTGAATGATGATGAAAATGTGCAAAAAGGCTTTTGGACCTTTATACAGTAGCCAGAATGTATATGTGTGATCCCTGTTAGCACTGCAGATCTGGACACTACAGTCTTGCCTGCTTTGTGTGCTCTTAGGGTAAGAAATGCTGTAGCTACAGTGTTTCAAAGAAGACAGTTATTGTATATAAATGGTGTATTTATTTGTAGTACTCCTGATTGGGTGCCTGATTTATAATTCTCTGGAAAATAGGTGGTGTCCAAAACTAAATATAAATCTAAATCCCAACAAAGTTGCATGTGCTGAAGGAGACAGCAAGAGAGCTTGATTCTCCAGAAAATTTATTTGGATAGAATCAGAAAGAATACAATGTTCTATTCTTTTTTGCTTCTAGGGTAACTAAGCATTCCTGAAGATGACTGTGCTTTAACCATTCATCATACCAAACTCTTGCTTAATCAAATTAACTATCAGAGTTTATTGTAATTTTGATTTTTTTATACATCGACAGAAAACATTGTTTATTAAAAACAAACAAACAAACAAAAGCAGCAAATCTGGCATAGAATAGCTGAAGAGGCTGAAATGTCTGACTCAACAGCTCTCCACAGGCATGTGTCTTTTCCAAATACCGGCTGCTTCCACTAATCTTGCCAGCACACCTACACTGCAATAGCCTAATCATGGCTTGTAAGAGTAGCTATCCATGTGAATTGGTAAAAACATCACTATACTACTCTCTTCCAGTAATAGTTCAGTTGAAAAGTTCCAGCTGTTGGAGGCAAAAGTATTCTGATTAGGACAATGTGGTGTTTTTCTAGTTCCCCACACTTAGCAGTTAAGGGTATGTTGCCTTTAGCAATATTTGCCTTTGTTCAAGGCCTCCTGACCTGAGGGTTCTGTTTTATAGTGCACTCATGACCTCTCATTACTACATATACAAAACAAGACATGGATGGAATGATAGAAATATATCCTAAGTGAAAAAGCTGAAGGACATCTTACTGAAGACTTATATAGCCTAAAAAAAAGCAAACACTAATGAAAGGGACTGAAGATCAGCTAAAGGGAAGCTAACAGTGGGTCTGGCATCCCGTACTCTGAATAAGTTTTAGTTTTATATTCAGACTGGTACACTGGTGGTTCCTTTTTTGAGGCATGCAAAGACAGAGCCACATTGCTCTGTCTGTCTACACAGTTGATGTTTATAATAGTTACGTCATTCTTCAACTACTATGGAAATTCCTATATCTTGCTGTTCACAGCCCTTGAGCAAACGCATGTTTAGGGAGATCTCTGTATGACCTCCACATACTCCTGTGTCAAAGGAAGTTATATTTAAGCAGAGTTACTTATTTACTGAGCTAATTTCATAGAATTGTTTTAGTAAAAAAATGCGTTTTGAGAAACTTGATTTAAAGAGAATGAGCTTTCAGTCCACTGGTTACTACCACTGTCTGTACTCAGTGTTACCATCAGAGTAACTTCATGGGTTGCAGCATCTATGTTTCATGACTATAGTGAAAATATCACTGAATTCCACATTTTATAGCATACACATGTTGACTGCCTAGGTAGTAACTTAAACAGCATTAGATACAAAATGGCTGTTTTTACTGCTGACCAGCAGTTATTCAAGACAGTAAGAGAAATCACTGTGTACGTAGAGCCAAATACTTCTTGGAGGTGCACAACAATATAAAACCATCACAGCAGATACAACATGTAGTCCAGGGAATTTCCAAAAATTCATAAGGAAAAAACTCTTCACATTGAGGGTGATTAAGCACTGGGGCAGACATACAAAGAAGATGTGTAATCTCCATTCCTAGAGATACATCTAAAATAAGCAAGACCCTGAGCAACTTGATGTAATTTGAATGAGAGGTTGGATGGGAAAACCACCAGAGATTTCCTCTATTTCAGACTTCAGGGTGATTCTGAGTGTTGCAGATCTGTGGGGCTGCTTGCCCACTGTTTTGGCTGCCTGTCAGGTATATATTGCCTAATCTAGAGGATTTGCTCTACTGCAATGTTGGAACCACAGTTTTAACACACTATTAAGTGGGAGTTGTCCCTGCCCATGGCAGGGGGCTGGAACTAGATGATCTTTCAGATCTCTTCTAACCCAAACCATTCTATGATTCTATGATTAACAGAAGGTACATCCTTGTATATAATAGTGGAACAGGCTTCTAGCACTAATACATTGTTTACGTCATTCTTTCTGAAAACTTACTGCTTTCCAGCAGGGAAACTAGAAATTCTTATAATTCTTCTAGGGGCAAGAAACCCCCAAATACTTCACATTCCGCTCCCTGGGAAATCTGAAGTCTATGAAAACTGTATGCATTAGGAGTTGTATGGCTGGACTATCTTTGATAAAGAGAAAAAAAAAATACGATAAGGGTACTGATTTGGGACCCCCATCAGGAAGAAAATGAATTTGCAGTTCAACAGGCTTAAATGATTTTTCATTAATAGCATGATATCACTAAATGCATTAAGACTGCATGCAATAATTGACAAAAAACTCAGTCATGAAAAACTGAGCTACTGAGCATTTAAGATTCTTAAATGTGTAAGATTTCTCTGTCACTCTGAAATTGACAGTAATATGAGGTAGTTTCTAATGTTCTCAATAAATTCATTGAACTGTATGGCCAAAACTATTTGTATAAAGGTAGCTGTTGGAAGTATGTTGTGCCCATGTTGTGTACCTAGAGAAAAAAAAATCTGCTTGAATTTCTATGGGAAGCAATACACAGTCTTCTGATGTGAACATTTTAAAGCCGCAAGTCTGAATCATTGGTAATAAATAAATAAATGGCTTTGACATTTGCATTAAATTATGTATTTAGATGAGAATTTTAAAATGAAATATTGATACCATTGAGTCTGTCGTGGTGCTGGCCTGACTGTGACATCTGTCATGCCGCAGCTCACAAATTACACCAGGTTGGAGGATCTCTTAAAAGGTTCAGCATACTATTAAAATGCACAAATACTGACTGATTTCTTTTCCTAAAATCTGAGACTAATTAAGCAACTGTGAGCATTTTGTTAGAATCTTAAGATCAATTACCTAGGAGGAAAAGAAGAATATAATAATGATCATTTTAGATATCTAAAAGGCTCCAGGCTTTATTGAAGTGCAGAAACATTTGGAAATGATCCAAGTCTGAGTGTCCCAGTCTTAATTATTCATGTCCTGGGGACATGCTGGTAACATCAAAACAAGTGACCAAACTGCTAATAAGCACCATTTTGTCTCCATTCCACATAAAGTAAAATCTGGTTTAAATTTCAGAACTGTATTCGTATTTCAGAATAAAACAGAGATGGTTTCTCCAGTGGGGATTTTTGTTGGGTTTTGATTTTTTGATCTTTGGGGCTGGGGGTGTTTACTGGAGAGCTCAAAGTGTGGGACACAGCTGCTAAATATGAATAATTTAAGGGAAGTTTGCTTGATATGAAATTTTATAAGAAGGTTAAAATATACATTTTGTCTACAGAGCGAATTAGATAATATTAAAGGTAATGTAATAGATATATTTTATTGCTGTCTTGTATTGAGTGCACTACCTGGGCCACTAGCAGATAGCTCATATTACTGTTAATTTCTGCGATATGGTGCAGGGAAATGTGGTACATTAGGAAACTTTGACATGATTGAGCTGTGTGATTGTGTGAGTTGCTAAGGTGCATTAGTGAAGGCTAGGTTTGTGAGAGAGTGCAAGCAATAGCAAATAACTGGGGGTTTATAGACCCTCAGCATGTTTCTATAATGACTTTTGTATACCTGTATATCTGTTGCTGTATCTATATACATCCTTATTCTGTATCTGATAAATCCGAAACAGCATTGTGTACCATAAAAGGTAAGTTTCTTCTGGGTTAGGACATTCTCCTTAAGTTACTTATGGATTCATTTGCAACTAATGCTGTTTTTCTGATCTTATGTTGGATGAAGATTCTTCTGCATGATCTGTATGCCCCAGTTGCCTGCCCAAATGTAGGAAGTGGGTGTTGTTTGTAAGCTTATTGTTTTAGGTATTAAAGCTTATAATTTCTACTGTGTAACACTGAATAATGATGCCTTTTGAAAGGTGTTTCTGAGATCCAGATATGCCACTAAGACATGCCACAGAAACACTTGTGATACTTAATTTTGTAAGATACAAGAGCATTGAGGTATGATGAGCCCTTTTCCTCTGTGAAATAACAACTTCATTGTTTGGTACTTTGAACCTTTTACTTATTTTATACTTAACCAGATTATTATATTAACCAGATATGTTGTCAGATGTAGCATTTTTTTCACTTAGCATTTTAATCTGCAACTATTCCCTCTGATTTCAGTTGTTGAAACACTTGATGGGAGGGTGTAGAGAAGGCTTTATCTCAGAGGCACAGAGTGATAGAATAGGAAGCAGCAGGTCCAAAATGGACAATGGGAAATTCTGGGTAGATATAGAGAAATGTTTTTTCATCATGAGGATGATCAGGCACTGGGACAGCTGATCACAAGAGCGTGCAGTCTCCATCCACAGGGGTACACAAAATTTGATTGGAAAAAGCCCTGAGCCACCTGGTCTAAGCTGACCCTGCTTTGAAGAGGAGGCTGGATTAGATGACCTCTGTGCCTACCTTCCAAACATTACTTATTCTGTGATTTACTGGAGGATTTCTGAAGCAGTGGTCTTTCATGAAACAAAGAAAAGCACTTTGCTTAATATGGGCCATTCCAACTTACTGAGGTGATGTGGTGTAGGTTGTGCTTATCTTCAAAAGTAATTGTGTAGCCTCTGTGGAATGGTACCATGTTTGGCAGGACAAGCTCTTGCAACAGAAGTCATGGATGGCTTTCCTGTAGCCATCATAAGAGCCCTATATTTTCCTTAATGTTCCAATACCTAGAACATTATCTAGAAGCCAATTAATCATAAAAAAATATCCATTAGAATATTCTACTGTTTTATCTTTATTTTGGGGGCAACATGTAGATATTTAGCGTATAAATTTGCCATGTTAACAGGTTAATGTAAAAGCATTTGGATATGGAGTATCAATTAAGTCATTTCTGTCTCGTGCTGCACCACATTCAAGTAATTATAAGTGTTACTGCACCTATGTTCTTCTATGTTAGCTACTG
The DNA here is from genome assembly GCF_000696875.1 of Nestor notabilis. Taxonomy (NCBI): domain Eukaryota; kingdom Metazoa; phylum Chordata; class Aves; order Psittaciformes; family Psittacidae; genus Nestor; species Nestor notabilis. The sequence continues at coordinate 177,815 of NW_009914031.1, forward strand.
TATGGTTAGCCATCAGTAAAGGCTGTGTCTTCTAACAGAACCTGCAGATCATTCTGTGCTTTTATTGCTGATTCCCAGTATTGCAGACCTTGCAATTAACTGTAAGAAGCAATTGCAAAGAAACTCCAATTTCCACTTGCAGTGCTCAGCCTGAGCATGTCCTGTGTCTGTATAGGCACCACATAAAGGCTCTGTAGAAATAACATCTGTTTAATGGGATCATTAGATCATTGAGCTGTTGAACTTTCAGAAATCTCTGCTGAGCAACTGTAAACTCAGGTTTTCCAGAGACTTACTGTTGGGTCAAATTTGGGGATTCCTTGGGAACAGCAAATAGCACATTGCTGACAGAACTGTGAAGCTTCTGTCAAACGTTAACTTTTTGTTTTAAAGCAGAGTACTATCAGATATTTTGACTGACACTGTTACTGACTGGAGAGGGGTATTAGTACTTTTGTTTGTTATGTGGACATAAAAGCTTATTTTCTCCTGAAATTCTCAGAAACTATTGTATAATTTTTGTGACTTGCAAGGAAATAAATGTATTATAATGGTAAATACCAGGCAGTCTTATAATAAATATTCTAGCTGTATACCAATTTTTATTGCAGTCATTTCGTGTTCATGATGACATGAATTGTAGATAATTCTCTTTTTAATTAAAATATATTTCTGCAAGAAATAATCTGCTTGGTTATAATTACAAAGAGATTTCCTAGATTTGAACAAGTGTTTATATATTACAGTTAAACAGTTAAAATAGCAAAATCATAATATCATAACTCACAAATTAAAACAATCATAAGGAAATATCATAATCACAAGATTAGATTGAAGATTTAAGTGAGGTCAGAGATTTGACTCACCAACTGTAGTCTGACTATTTCTGAATTAAATGAGAGAACTGTGTACAGTAGCACAGAGGCAAATAAGCTCTGTAAATTCATCTGTAATGTTTACTCCATTCTCATTTTTTATGTGTGCTTTTTAGCATTTCTGGTTTACAATAAGAGCAGTCATTATTTCTTACTATTAGTGCTACTGTGCATTTATTACAAACCTGGTTATTGTTGGTACAGAATAGTATGCTAGAGGTTAAGAGTTTCCATTCTCACTCATCTGTAAAACACTTTTTGTTGCTTTTCCTTGCTCTTTTCTTATGGAGCCATTGATAAATTAAAGGAAAGGAAATCATTGTACCAGAAAAAAAACAACCCACATATGAAGAGAGGAAGAGAGATTCCTTATCTAACATTACTACTGTGCTGTTGGCTGTGGCTTATCAGGTACCGTAAGCTAAGTAAAGCTAAGCCTGACCATTACTTGACTGCAAAATCATGACAGAAATACTAATTGCTTCAGGAAGTAGTGCAGATTTTTTTTGCTCGAAACATCCTTCTTTTGAGTTTGGCTTGTTCCATTCCTGCAGTTGAGTGTTAGAAGTGCATACTGGCACTGGAAGTATTCAGATATGTTTTGAAGTACAGAGCCAGTAAGAAGTAACAACATTTTATATACTTGTGTTAAGCATGGTAAAAATCAGGTGTTGGTTCCTGGTACCGAAAAATCCAGACATCTTTGCAAATGTACTAAGTGTCTTTGTAGTCTAGCTGGCCCCTCTTTCATCCAAGAAAACAGAAGTGTCACAAACCAATACGCAACAGAACACATCTACAGCTTAGCATTGATTTTTCTAGATCAAAGGTTGCAGCAGACATTTCTGTTATTTATTCTTACCATATCTTTCAAAAAAACATGAAAGGTCTTAAATTGACTGTGTTTTAAATGCTACCAATCATGAGAAATACAAGGTCTATAAAATGATTTGTACAAATCTTGGTATAATTTCTTAGTGACAGATGAAATCAACATTTAATATGAGTCTCAAATGAAGACTTTATATAGACCTAGATATTTCCTGAAATGAAAAGAATTTTTCCCTCATTATAAAAATAGCTAGCCACAGGAAAATGAAAACTTTGGCTTATAGGTTACAAAAAATACTCTTTCATGTTCAGAATGGTGTCTTTAGTAAGCATCCTCATTTAGCTTAATGACCTTAATATGAATAGTTGATTTCAAGTGTCTAGTGGTATTGGAACCAAAAGTATTTTGTCTAAAATTCAACACACATTTCTAATGGGAGCATATGTTCTTGTAGTCTCACTGCTCTGAAACTTTGATCCATAAAACCAGGCTCTTCAGTTATTTCTCCCCACCTGCTATTTAAAGATATATTTTATCCCATTCATAACTCAAATTGAAATTGTGGCCTTCACTAAAAGAGAAAGAGAGGAGCACCCCTTTTCCCTTTGAAAAGAAAACTCTAAAGAACAATTAGAAGTGATCGGCAAAGGAAAGCTTTATATTCTGTTCCTCTGTGCTTTCTAACCAAACCAGTTCTTCCAGTTGGCGATAATTAAAGTCTTTGTGGACAGATGCAGGACAGACCAAAAAGATCAAATGAGTCACAGTGATTACACTTAAGTCTTCCCTGTAGTGGTGGACATGCAGGTGGAGTTCATTGCAGGGCAGTACTTATCCTCAAGATAAACAGCCCTCAGCTCAGCATGGCACAGAGGCCTGTGTCCTCGAGTTTCTTCTTGTTTAGGCAAGAGTAAGAATTTGGTCCTAATATTGCCTGGGTCTTCAGAGGTCACCTAAGGCTTGGCACTTCAGAATTCTGCATTATCGCTATTCTACCAAAATGTGGTCTGAGCACTCATCGCTGTAAACAGTGGTAGAAAGTAGGATCATTTCTGCATAAAATATACTGGGTTGCAAGAACAAAGTTGAGCCCAGCCTGTGAGACCTACCACATTGCTAGGATTGTGCAGTTCTGTTCAGAATAACATTGGTCAAAGAGTGTTTGGATCAGAGCTGACTTGCACCCTAATAGCTGAGAGGCTGGGCAGAATTAAGTAGTATCTGTGAACATCCTCTCTGGCACATGCTTTGCTAGCCCATTTATTACTTATCTTCAGCCTTTTCTAGTATTTCATGAAAGCAGTTATATGGTCTCAAGGACTGGAGTTTTAAGAAGAAACCAGACATGCAATAAAGTAGTGAGAACTGGAAACTGAAATAATACTGTCCATCAAAAAAAGAATTTAATATAATTTGGGTTTTTTACTTCTATACCATTGAAGATATTTTCTGCTCGTGCTTGTGCTGGGCAACAATGTGGGGTTGTGTCCAAACCCACAGATCAGGTCAAATAGCCCAGAAATTTTGTTACTCTTTTTTTCTTAGCTTCCTCCCTTGATAACTACCCATCACTTCTCTGTTTAAAGTTCATGGACAAAAGTTTTCATCCATATAGGGGCTCCATCAAGTGCAGCTCCTACCAAAGGAAGCAACCATGCAGTCACATGTGGCTTGCACATCACTGTGTCTCAGAAAACCTCTTGGTGCTTTCAGGCAAGCCTGAGGCCCAAGCTTCAGTTCTTGTGGTTGGGTTTGTATGCAACAAGGGCCATGTGGTTCCAGATACCTGTGTGTTATCTGCCTTTGCATGAAATCTATGAGTGCTCCTTTAATTTAAAAACTCAATGTACAAGTGTGCACATACTTCAGAATGTGCAGAGTATTAAACACGTGATGCCAGGAAGATTGATTCCCCCCCCCCCCCCCTTTTAGAACAGACACTTAAAGACTATTTTTCATGAAGGTTTGGCAGGGACAATGTATATATAATGTAGGCCTCTGCTGAAAGCAAAGTCAACTGATCAAACTACAAATGCAGTAAAGTAACCTTTTGGAAAGGCAAGATTTTTAAATTCAATTTAACATGTGTATAGCAAATTAAATTAGAGAGCCCCAGGGCAAATAATTTGTTCATTCATAGATACCTTGTGTTTATAACGACATGGAAAACTGGCATTCAGTCCTTTACCTGCAGAACTTTTCTAGCACAGCTGGAGCTCTCTTAAACAGTAACTTCCTGCCTCTGGCAGAGCAGCAGATGCTCAGCTAGGTAGCGTACTGTCTGCTTGCATGAATGAGAAGAGTTGCTTTTGGCATCCAAGCAGCCTTTTTTCCTCTATATGAGGAAGACCATCTCCATCTTCAGAACAAGGTGATAGCCTGAAAAAGTCCTGTGTTCCGGAAATCAGCTATGTTTTCAGCTGACTACTTTATTTGTGACTCTGTGCCATGGTAATGGAGCATTTTGCATGGAAAAGGTGAAGTAAATTTAACATACAAGGGAAAGCCTTGATATTTGCATGTCAGCTAGAAAGTAAGGATGATAAAGGCAGTATTACTTCAACTTGGGAAGGAGGGGTGAGTGGGTTTGGGCTTTCTTCCCCCTCTCCCCCCATTTTCCTGGATTTGCTACAGGTTCTCTGTGGCAGACTGATAACTTCTCTGACCTCAGATTCTGTCTCTGATTTAGGCATATGACAGATAATTATCAATCCTTTTCTCCACATATAGAAATCCATAATTAACTCTGGTTGCAGCACAGACTGTTACAGGACTTCTGCTTTATAGGCCCGTCAAAGAATTTGAAAACCCATAGAAGACATTGTCCATTTAGTCCTTAACTTCTTATCAGTGGCATTTCCTGTTAGCCTAAGTACATCCCCAATTAAATTGCACGCCTCTGCCTTAAGCCTGTTTTACTTAGGTATTTTTTACTGCTTCGTGAGCTTTCTTTCTCCCTCCTTCTCCCTCCCCCCCTCCCTTCTTTTTAAAGAAGAATTTTCATACCCAAGGAAGCTTTCAGACGTGCCAGATGTAAATCCTTGCTGCTGTGGGGTAATGCAGATATGAGTTAAACTGCCTTGATTCCACAGACAAAGGGTGGGAAGGATCCAGAGCAGGGGCTCTGTCTTTTCCGTTCTGTATTTTGAGCCCATTACAAAAATACTTGATCACCAAACAGAATGGTGGGTAAAAAGGTGTCTCAGGGCAAAGGGCAGGAGGTCTGTGAAGTGCATGTTCCTGTGGAAATAAACTTATAGAAAACAGAAGAACAAGTATAGTGATTACTTCTAGGCAGCTCCCGCAATGGTGACTCCTCAGTTCTCTTGGCAAGAAAGAAAATAATGTCTCCTCCCTGTTACATATGATTAGTTTCTTGAAGGTCTGTTAACCAGGTGGCAGCATCATTCTTCAAGCAGAAATTATTTTGTTTGTTGGTCAAGATTTAGCTTTCTGTTCATCTAATTATTGAAAACATCAGTGGAAACTTGGATTTCTCTTGCTTTTTGTGCTTATGCTTTCCCACATTATCCAGTTATGATGATTTTGAATTGGATCAATATCATTAGTAGAGTTTTTTATGGGTAACAGATTCTAGTGTCTCAAATCCAGGACTGTTCCTCAATGGCAGTATCAAGTAGAAATAGGAGTTTGTAAACTGTAGAACTCAGCTGTCAACTGTGACTTAAGAAAAAGAAGTAAAGGAAAACATGATTTCCTTACTTTTATATAGGTTTTTCTCTTTTCTCTCCTTTTTTTTTTTTTTTTTTTTTAAATTTTCTCTGTGTCCAGAAGATTCAAAAAGACCTGGGAAATGTCATGGCAGACCATGTGCTATGCATATATCTAACTATATTTCCTATTTACATATAGCATTAGCATTCAAAATATTTTAGGTGAAATTATATGCCTGGAACAAACATCACTGAACTCTAATGGGTGATGATAATATTTTATTTAGAATGGCATGGTTTTGAAAGTATATTTCTCTTAGTATGATTAAAAAACACTAGCATCCCAAAAGGTACATTTAAAAAGGCACTGATAATTTTGTCGCAGAGAATGCTTGAGTTTTCTGTGACAAACGATAGACATCCCATCCGTAGCCCTCTACACGTAGTATTCTTTCTGGGTTGTGTCCTCTCTCCGCTATGAGTACAGGAAGAATACTTGTATTTACAAGAAACCTCTTAACTGCCTACTCATGGCAGCAGAATACAGGGGTATGGATGACGTGATGTCTATTTTTCAGGTCTACAGTACCCACTTTGACATTGTCCTTTTAAATTCTTTTTTTTTTTTAAACCTTACAGACAGAATTCAAATGAACATTTTGTTAGGTTTTGTTAGGACAGGATTGCCCATCTGGCTCTTTCTGTATAACCACTATTAAAATGCTGGGGTCAAGACACCCTGTTGTTGTTATCTTTCTTCTCTTGCATTTGAGTGAATGATCTCTTTTATACCAGGATTGTTTGTGCAGGTCTATAATTCTCAGGAGCTTTTTTCTTTATCTTGATTTTCCTGAATTAAAGACACTCCGTATATTTTACAGTCAAGAATAAGTGCCATTCACATAACCATAACCTCCCATGAAATGAAAGATAAATTTCCAGCCATACAGCAATTATATACAACTTAGTACAGATCTGTTTGCAAAGAACTTTTCTTCTTCAGCGTTTTATGATTTTTATCATGGAACTGTAGTGAATTAGAATTCTGGGATGCTGGTCCACACCACTGGGAGTATGGCTGACATTCTAATAGCTTGATCTGTGATCTGTTGTTGTCTACATGTTTTTTTCCAATACAGTTGGAATACAGGGATGATAATGAGACTTATTGCAATTAATGAAACATAACTCTGCAATTTGTATCATAAAAAAATGGCTTTTAATTTCAGATACATGATTGGAATTTCTCTTACTGTTATAATTTTCTTATTCATCTCTTATTCTTACTCTAGGAATTATTTTATTGTAAACTTCTTAGCTTATAAATCTGAAACTAGAAGCTCTTTGCATTTGATCCTAGAATATATCATTTGAGCTATTTAAAGTTTCCCACAGTCATTGATTTTCTTCAGTGCCTTTCTCTACATCTTGTGCACAAATACGAAGAAATGGGATTTTTCCCTGGAGTTCAGTTTAAGACAGCTGGCAGGTCTGCGTCTTCTTGTCTTAAAACATAATATTTACTGTCCTAGCATTTCATCCTCAAGGGATACCTTTGTCTGGGGGAGAACCCAATGTTACCTCAGCGAGGACACATTAAGCCCAGAGCAATTTATAATGCTAACTGTTTTTCTTACTGAATTTCAAATTGCAACATTGTTGGTGTTTTTCACTGAGGAGAGGGAATGCTAGAGATTTAGTTACAGGTTTTTGTTTGGTTTTTGCCCCTTAGGAAAATCCTGGTCTGAAACAGTCATTGCTTTCATATAGCAAGCCTAATAGGTGTTGCTTAAAAAAAATCCTCTTATGTCAGTGTGTCTAAGATGAATTGGTAAATTTTCGTAAGAACCTCCATTACCACAATATGTTTCCTATTTGACTAATGTAGTATGTGTAGATGGACAACTCTACACTTAAAGGAGGCAGACTTTTTAGCGTTGAAAGCATTACCATTCACAGTTTGGGAAAAAACAGAGTAAGACTAAATTTTTGCAAGCTTTGGCTTTCAAGGGCAAACATATACTCTTCATAAACACTCTATTTGCACTGCAGGGTGGCTGAGACAGCAATAGTCACAGGGATCAGAGCCTCACACAGCTTAGACCAGTGGCATGCAATTTATGCAGACTGCTCTGCTGGGTCACTTTGCTTTCTTTATCTCACATCTTTATTCTGCCTACAAAGATGTACAGTAGGTGGAATCTGTCAGGCATGAAGCCAGCAGGCAACGTGAAAGTGGAGACTGCTGGCGTCAGATTGATTAAGCCTGTGCACGTGTCTGTAGAAAGGAGACATCAGGTTTAATCACTCTGGCTGAGTTTCTTTCTGTTCCTTTCTCTTGTAGATAAATGTCTTGTGAAATGTCTTGTGCGAATCACAGTGGGAGCACTCCACTAAAGCAGAAAAGTAATAAAGGATAAAAACTTATTATCTTATCCCTATTGTTTTGGTATCAACAGAGGTGTATGAAGTGTGTATGTCTTAAAATAAGAATTTCTAACATGTTTGCAGAACTTTTCCTTATGCAGAATTCATAGGGAATAATAAATGTTACATATGTCCTTAAGAACTATTCAATAGTAAGTTTTTGGAAAAATCAGTCTCAGCATTTCTCAGTTTGTAACTTTGATCTTTGTTTTGTTTACTGGAGAATGTAAAGCAGGAAAGTATTTTGGTTATAAGCTCTTCTGAGAGAAACTGGATCCTTTTAAAAATACAAGTATATTTATTTTTATTGGTTTACAAATGCAAAGTGATTCCTAAGTCTGCAAAGCCTTGAGGTTGCAGTAGAAAACATAGTGTGCAAACTGACAAGGAACTGCCAGATACTGCATTTGCTACACATTTTATTGTTTAAAACATTTGGCCAACTTGTTTGAATAGAAATGTGAAGGGGGAAAGAAGATGAAGGAAAGAAAAAGCCTGAAAGAAAAAAAGGAATGTAAATAAAAAAAAGAAGGAAAAAATCACAGTTGATCTGTGATTGAAATTATTACCACTAATGTTTTTCAGAGTTGTCCTCAGTAGTTACAGTGCATATAAGCTGGCAGGGTTTTTAAGTGCTGGCCTGTGCTAAATAGCATAAATTGTTTCCTTTCCATGTAGTAAAAATAACATACAAACACAGCAGTTGTTCATTATTTCTAATCTGTTGGTTGAACAGCTATCAGAATCCCCTGCATTTGTTACTGGATGTAGGGGAATGAAACCCCCCAAAAATTCTAAATTAGACTTTCAGCCCTATGCTTTAAGGTGCTTTTTACTGTATTCAGGCAAGCACTGTATAATGTCATCTCCAAGGCTCTGTCTCTATGTCTGCTGAGCTTTTTCTCCTTTTTGCTTCTAAGGTCCTGGAACAAAGTTCTTTGGAGACCTAAAGGAATATATAACTATTCCCAAATAGTTATCCTATGGTATGTTTGGGTCTTTGTTAAGTAGGGGTTGCCACAAGCTAAAGGAGACCAGAGACAAAATACAGGCTCTGGATATAGCAGTAGTAATGGAGTGTTTTACCCAAAGAGGAAGTGTGGGATAAGAACTGAAACAGACAGGCATGCAGGATTTTAATTTTAACTTGCAGATCCTATTAAGTCACAACTATTTGGCTTAATGCCAAAGGTTGCAAATTAAAAGGATTGAACTGAACTGAAACTCCTTTGATAACATCTAGGATTAACTATTGAAACGCTTGTTTATTGGTCTTCTAGAAGACGGTATAGGTGAACTAGATTTATTCAAAACTGCTGTTGAATCACAAAGTAGGATGTTTGCCCAAGAGATGAAAACAAAGCGCTGAGCACTTGTGGTTCTTAAAGTTCCCATGATGTATTTGCAGAAGCTGAAGGTGTTAATCCTGGTGGCTTGGATGAACTGCTGCTTGAATGATTGCATTGTAGATTTTCCTTCACCTCTGGTGGAATCACATTTGGCTCTGAAATTCATTCCTAGCCTTAATAATTGTGTAATGTTGCTGAGCTTTGTAAAATATTGTGTTGCTTTGCTCATTGTTCTCCATGTATTCAAGGCTCAGATACTCCAGCTTGGGCCTGTAGATGTGTCATAGTAAACATTCTTCCACACTTGCCTTTACCGCTGCAGCTAAAGCGTGACTCTTTCACTGGGCTTGCCTTCTCTTTGAGCTGATCGTCATGTGCAAGGTCTAAATCACTCACTCTAGCGCTGCAAATATGAGAAACTTTATTTCAGTTATGTGTGGATAGACCCTCCAGTCACAGAGGATTTCTCCTCTGCCCAGATAGTTCCTTACTGCGTGGGACTTGGTGCTGAACTATTTTCCTCTCTCATAGGCCGGGAATTTACAGTTCCACTTAGCTAGGCAAATCAGTGTCCTTTGCTTAAAATTTACTACATTTTGACATTTGGCTACAATTAAAATTGACTACACTGAACCTGATTACAGTTTTTCAACTCTGTTTCCAAGAATTGTAGCAGTGAGTTACATGAGTGCATAACTGGAATAACAGTAAACAAATAGTTTTGCCTGTATGAAAGCAGCAGTTGTGTTGTATTTTATTCCTCAGAAGGAACATCTTTGGCAACTAGATGTGGTTCCTTGTTACTACAGGTACAAGGTCAGATACTTTTATGAAGTGATTTGTGAAAGTAACTTTTCTTCTCCTCTGCCTAGTTCTATGCCTAAAAAACGTACTTTCTTTGTGAAATGCTTCCATACATTAGCAAATGTTTTGGAAAAACATAAAGATATTTAATTCTTCAATGGTTAGTGCTCACAGTAAAACTATTCCTCTCTCTTTTTTCTGAAAGTGCCCAATTCCACTTACATTTCTTTTGGTTGACTTCTTTGGCTTGTGCTGTCTGCATTTGACATCTTGCTATGTTGGAATTTGAATAACCTGTGCTGTCCTATGAAATTAAATCAAGACTTGCACTGGCAGGCACTCTAACTGAAGTAAACCTTTACCCTGATTGTCTTCTATTGCTCTGCTGCATGGCCTAGGAGACAGCCTGAAATAATGAGAGCTAATCATCAGTTGCAGGGGGAATCTGCCCAATTGTTTGTTCTCCCTTGGGCTGATTAAGCTCTAATTTGAAGGCAAGACATTATTCTGTTTCTGCTTGGCATTTATAAGCCTCCATTTATTTTGTGGTATTGTGCAATGGAAGATGCTATAAGTTAATCATGACTGTCTTCATTAGGTAAAACATTTTTTTTTGGCTGCTTTTTTTTTTTTATGCTGACCTAATGAAACGCATTTCTTCGCATTTTTCTCTTTATTTTATTTTTTTACACTTTAGTGTTTTAAATACAAAGAGTAAGACTTGATTAACCAAGACACCACACAATTTTTATTAGGGAGTTGGGCTGCTATGGTTAATGGTAGTAGTTTACAGATATAACTGAAGGTTTTAGTAGCAGCAGCCAAATGACCATCAACAACAGTAATAATTTCAGGTTGCAGTGATTAGTAGAGGACTATATCATTGAAAGCAACTGGAAACTGTTTACATTGCAATGTTAAGTGCTTTGGGAATTATACGCATGTGTGTACGGTTACTCAGGAATACAAAAAGAGTGCTTTTTTCTATATGTAATTGTTAGAACAATTTGCGCTCCATGCCAGGTATGTTTAGTTTGCCTGTTAGGCATAGGTCAGGGAGGAAAAGTAAAAATTTTCTTCCTAGTATCTAAACTAAACCTACTCTCTTCCAGTTTAAAGCCATTCCCCTTTGTCCCATGACTACAATGCCTTGTAAAAAGTTCCTCTCCAGATTTCTTGTAGGCTTCCTTCAGTTAATGGTATCTGCTCTAAGGTCTCCCTGGAGCCTTCTCTTCTTCAGGCTGAACAAGGGCCCCAGGAGAGAGGTGAACAAGCTTCACAGGAGAGGTGCTCCAGCCCTCTGATCATCTTTGTGGCCTCCTGGATTTGCTCCAACAGCCCAATGACTTTCTTATGTTAGGAGCCCCAGAAGGGCCATGCATTATTTACTAGGTAACGATCTAGTAATGTTAACAAAGTTAGGTCCTGGATACACAGGCTTTGGAGAAAAGAGTGGTGCTGTGGAAACTGGGAGTTGAATGAAGTAGAATGCTTTCTTTTGATCAGGCAACCCTCATTCAGGAGGGTACTGGATGAAACAACCTGCTTCAGATGCTGCTGTTGATACCTTCTCAAAAGAGTCCTTGACTTTGCAGGGTACCTAAACATTCCATGATGATCCTGATGAAAACATCAAAGTTAGCTGTCTCATCAGACTCTTATTTAGTTACCTCATATCTGCGCTTCATTCAGATATCACAAAATCATTGTGGCTGGAAAAAACTTCAGAAGATAATCTAGTCTAACCCCTACTCAAAGGAGAGTCAGCTAAGGAGGCTATTCAGGGCCTTCTCCACTTGGGTTGTGAATACAATGATGGAGACTCTGAAACCTCTCTGAACCTGTGCCAGTGTTCAGCCATCCTCACAGTAAAAAACCAGTTCCTTGTGTTGAAATGGACTATCCTATATTTCAGTTTGTGTCCATTGCCTCTCATTCCTTCACTGGAAACCACTGGGAAGGGTATTGCTCCATTTTCTTTGTACCCTTCCATCAGGTATCTATACACATTGATAAGATCCCCCCAAGATTTTTCTTCTCAAGGCAAATTCCTCTTCAAATTTTGCCATGATCTTTTACTAGTGTTGCAATGCAGTTTCACATGTGTTCTTTACCTGGTTTTCACTGCCTCTGGAGTTCTAAAGCCATCACAAATTAAACTGTAAAGTAGTTACCCTTTAGATACTGCTGGATTAACTTCACCAGTGCTTCCAAAATGTTTGGCAGATGTGCATCTACCAGATACTCTACTGAAACCTGTCTGTTCTTGCTGACCTTTGATAAATTATTTCTGGCCCTCTGCCTCTCTCCCCACAAACACGCATTACCATGTGCTGAACATGCTTCATCCTTTTGTTTATTGTTCCTTCACTGGGTCTGCATAGACCTTACACTGAAGGGTAATCTCTCTTTCCATCTCATGTTTGTAGCAATATTTCTTCCAGCATAGTTACTTCAAGTGTCCATCAGACTCTTATGAAACTACTTGTTTTTTATAATTCTTCCAGCTTTCTGCAAGTGCTTTTTATGCTTATGTGTGGCATATGTTCTTCTAATCGTATATGTTCCTTAGACCTTCTAAGTATAACATATATAGTCTTCCTGCTTGCTGGTTTTGGTTTTTACAATTAGCTCCATTGCTTTATTAAAAGAAAAAAAAAATCAAATATTTAAAATGTATTCATTGTTTTTGGCAGTTTGTCTAATGTGTTGTTTGAGGAAAATTAAAATATTTCTCATTTGGACAGGGTCTCAGAAAATAATTCCTGTAAAATATAATTAGTTTCAGTATTTTAACCACTTCACATATTCCAACTTGTCACAGGGCAGATCTCTAAGTAGAGATACTAATGGCATCATCAGTCATCTTTGCCTGCATAGGCATTCCTTGATGGGAAAGTTTAAAAATAAAATACTTCTCATAGATCAGGGAGTCGTGGTTCCTCCTGTGATGAGGTTTTTCAGATGTGAATTTGCTGTTGTACTTAATACTGTTCTGAGTTTTATATATCCTTGACAGGGTATCTTCAGAAAAAAGCATTATGTGGTCAAGTGGTTATATCACATGTAGACAGCTTAATTCTACATTTGACCTTGTTCTATCCCTGATCTGGGAAAAAAATTGTAACTTCTATTTATTGAGATAATAACATTTACCAATTTTGTAAAGTTCCTTCATGTCTTCAGGTAAATATGATTATTGTTAGCTAGAACTAGAACTGAAAGCTGAGTACTTTTTAAAGGAAACTGAATGATAGTGAGTTTATTTTGGCAGATTAAAATAGAACTATGACTGAAATGATAAATAAAAAAAAAATATCTTAAAGGATGTTGGCCACAACATAGAGTACAAAGTACAGTAACTTTACTTGTGATTTTTGCATATTTGTGAACAGTGCTATATGTAATCACTATGAGTTGTGTAACACATTACAGTTAATGTGACTGATAACACCCAGGCCAGACTGCGTTATGGTGATGGAGGTGCTCTCAGCTCACTCCATTCCACCCTACAGTAACCCCAAACTTGTTTACAGCCATACAAGCTTACCTTCTGCTCTCTGTCATTGAACTTTAATGAAGTTCTCACTTCATTTAATGCACAGACACTCACCTTTAGCAATAGCCAGAGCACAGGTAAAACAAATCACTGAGAACACAGGAACTGACTGAAATTCCACAACTAAAGGGATGATGTGGGAAGCTGAAATGCAAATTGCTTGTTTGCTTTATTGCTTGTATTACCATCCCACTCCAGCCTTATTCTGGCAAGTTCAGTAGATGGCCTGCTAGAAATTCTAATAAGCACAAAGAATGCGAAATAAGATCATAAAATCATGAGCAGCATTGAATGAGCCAGTATTTCTAGAAACTTTGTATTGCAGGCAAATGAGCTACATTTAATCACTGTATCACAAACTGAAACTGAGGAATGATATTCTGATGTTGTAGTCTGGTAAGAGAGCATGCGCTAGCTAACGGGAACCCTGACTCAGAAATGTATGGGATCCCTAGGTCAGCCAGATGCTCATTTTCTACAAGAGGAGTTTTCATTTTGGACCTGTATTACTTCAGCTCCCAGCATGATCAATATGTGCTTTTTGTTTGTCTCTTCCGAAAATTTTCCTCTTTTTGTCCAGATTCAAAGGTAAAAGACTGCTACTGAAAGCATAATTCAGAGAGGCACAATTAGGATTCAGCAGTGGTATTTCTGAGATTAAAACAAGAGAAATCTAGGGTTTGGCTGGCTAGTGGTAGTGGGTTATTATGTTTTCATTGATAGCATCCTGATCTATGTCTATCTTATGTTACCAATTTACAACACACCTCCAGCTTACTTGAACATATTATTATGATTCCAGTCCCAGTCTTCATTTCTGGATCTTATTCTCAGGGCCAGGCTACTGTGACAGTCAGCTGGGAGCACTCTTAAGGGGAGATCAAGGACCAAAGTCAACCATATGGAGACAAAATTATCCTGTCACCACCTGCCTTAGGTGTGGTTCCTTCCAGTCTAAGCAGAAATTTTATGGGGAGAACTCCAATCTGCAAACTTACCAACACAGCACATTTTAACATCAGGAAAACCCTGCTCTTTCTGACACATGCAGTTTTATCCATGTCTGTATCACTACACATTCCCAAATCTTCTGTATGCCTTCCCTTAGGATCATGCAGAGTGGGTTGTGATGGCATTTGCTAAGGCTTGTTTAAATCTTGTGAAACCCATGCCATTTATTCAGGGATTTAGTTAGGTCAGAGGTGGAGTTTGTTTTTTTATGATTATGCCACATTCAAGATGTGAAACAATTGCTTTAAGTTTTATCATGCTCATTAGGAGGCCGCGTGTTTCAAAGATGTTATCAGGTTGTACAACACCTGTAATTACTCTGTAATATCAGCCTCTGCAGCCCTGCTGAAGTATTTTGCTTTCTTTTTTTCTCCCTTGCTCATTCAACTTCCTGGCTGTGCCACATTGTGTCACAAACAGCCTGTTGTTATAAACACTGCAGAAACAGCACTGCACACAGACAGCTATTGACAACTGAGAGGCGACCCAGAAGATAATTACTAACATTGCTTGGAAAAAAGAAAGGCAGCCAGACAAGGCAGGATATGTTTTTATGAAAGCAGACAGTCTTAATTCCAAAATTAATTGTGTCTCCAGCCACTGATAATTAAAGGGGGAGGGAAGGCTGAAGCAGTGCATGTCCCTTTGTTCTGTAATTTACCTTATCAGAAAAAACGTGCTCACACATAACAAGACAGATTTGGAGGATGGATCATCTGGCTTTGTTTTGGAGATGGAAGCAACAGTGAAGGAATGGTTTAGAACCAAGGGACTGCAAGGACATTTGTACCCTCCAAGCTTTAAATGGCTCTGGGTGACAAAGAAGTCTCTTCATTCATTCTGAGTAACATTAAATGCTGTCATATCTCCAGAATAGCACAGCTAAGTGCAAAAAACCAGCTCCCTGCTGCATCAGCAGACTGGGCAAACCATAACTTGTTAAGCCTGTCAGCACCTACCCTCCAGACTGTGAAACAGATTATGGACACAAAGAGACCTTGCTATTTAAAGTGCAAAGCAGACTGCCAAAACTTTTCTTGTTTTGCTGAACCAAATCAAAAGAAGGTGGTACTCAGGTGTAGAGCTGATAGCCTAAGAGTACACGGTTTTGAGTTTGCTCTTTGGCACTTTGGGAAAATAATCCTTTCCTACTGCATCCATCGTTATCTTCACACCAAAATCGTATGGTAGATGTTGCTGTGGAACAACACTTAGTGCTATGTGGGGAGTTTATACTATTCCTGCACATTTCTAAAGCCATATCTCTAAAAAGGTCTTGCTATTCCTCAGCTCAGAGACACATGAGTTCCTGCTGCATTTTGAACCATGCACACACATAAAATATCTGCACATATATAATTGCTGTATTTAAAAATAGAAAATCATAGCTAAAAAAAATAATCTCAAATTTTTTGCTACATTTGAAATAGTAGTTTACTGCTTCTGTGTGTGGACAGCATTAAAGGAGTGCAACATGCTAATCATCATGTCTGATAAATATAGCTCTAAAAATTATTATTGGACAGTTAGCTAACATACAGAAATGTGGTGGTGAGGGAGAGAAGTTAAAAAAAAAAAGCCTATCATTCCACATCTTTCTGTTCCTGATGGCTGTTTCCTCAGCTGGAGTTTCTTGTAGCTGCATAATACAAAATTCAGTTTTCCATTCTGTTCAGGTACTTATATTTACTGCCAGATCTACACTGTGCAATGACTAACTCCTGTCACATGTTGTTTGGTCACTTGGCGCATGAGCCCTGGCAATATTCATAGAATCATAGAATGGTTTGGGTTGGAAAGGACCTTAAGATCATCTAGTTCCAACCCCCCTGCCATGGGCAGGGACACCTTGCACTAAACCATGTCGCCCAAGGCTCTGTCCAACCTGGCCTGGAACACTGCAAGAGATGGAGCATTCACAATTTCCTTGAGCAACCCATTCCAGTGCCTCACCACCCTCACTGTAAAGAACTTCTTCCTTACATCTAAACTAAACTTCCCCGGTTTAAGTTAAAACCCATTCCCCTTTGTCCTACCACGACAGTCCCTCCCCAACATCCTTATAGGCCCCCTTCAGATACTGGAAGGCTGCTATAAGGTCTCCACGCAGCCTTCTCTTTTCCAGGCTGAACAGCCCCAACTTTCTCAGCCTGTCTTCATACGGGAGGTGCTCCAGCCCCATTATCATACTCGTGGCCCTCCTCTGGATTTGCTCCAACAGCTCCATATCCTTTTTATGTTGAGGACATATTCAAGTCCATAGCTCTATAAATTGAATTTAGTACAATAACACTACTGCTTAAAATCTGAAATGAAAAGCAGGCAAGTATAGGAAGGTGTATTCAGTGCAGTACCACACGTAAAAATAATCTGGAGCTGTGGAGGGGTAGTGCTCAGAACAGTCACTGAGAAGTGACGTATGAATTCATTCTCTCACTCCTACGACTATTGAGTTTGATACCATGATGTTGGATGAAACAATGACCCCAATTCATATGGTCAAGTAAGTTTAACTTGGCTTATATAGTAATTTGGTATAAACAATCCTCATATAGATTTAGAGAGATGAGCATGTTCATAGATGTATAAGGGAATTACCACTTTAACAGCACAAGGAACCTTTACAGTGGTACAGTTATGGCTGTGTAAAGGCTTATATGCACGTACTTCAGAAAAAATATTAGATCCTTAGCCAAATTAGTTACATTGTGAAAAGTAGTAAGAGCGAATCCCTTTGATATTCATCTTTCAACAGAACTGAAAGCCAGAATTACGCAAGTGTTTCATGCATTTCAGGAAAAATAATACAATCAGTCAGGAATAAATCAGAAGCAATAAAATGAAAGTGACGTTTTAGAACCATACCCTTTTTATTTCCTGTTTGTAATGCATTTATTTTGGTATGAATTTCTGTATTGAATTATTTTAAATGGCAGCTTGTATCTGCCGTAATGCAATAGTGCAGGATTTTTCCTCAAAGTAATACTTGAGCTTCTTTTCACAGAAAAACAAAACAAAACAAAAAAAACAAACCACAAAACCAACTAAACAAAACATTGTAAAATTTCAATGATTTTAAATGTGGAAAAGAAAAAGCAGTAACAATGATTACAGCATTTGAATCGGGTATGTTGATTATTTCATTGGAAGGAGTGCAATCCTTACGATGCATGAATGCTATCCTTGGCAAAGCCAGTAATCTTGTCTCAGATCATGAAATTTGTTGTAAGTAACATCATGCAATCCAGTTTGTAGCGTTACTTCTATAAACTCTGTGAAGCAGGAAGCGCGTCTTTTCAGCATGCATAGCATTCTCTCTTTTTTAAAGGCTGTACTATGCAATCATATCAAAACTGCACAGTTACTCAAAATTTTTCTTTAAATGCTAGATGGCAGAAATGTCTCTTGGTTGTCTATTAAGAAATTATGATTCCTGAGGGGATAGAAGGTCAAAGCATTACATTTTACTAAAAGGATAAGCATTTGTTACATTTAGGAAGGTCAGTCCAGAATTCAATGTCATTACTGCAGAAACAGCGATTCAGATTTCTTCCTGGATGGACTCATCTACATCCAGTGAAAAGGACTAACATTTTTAAAACTGACTAATGATGTTAGGTACCTAAGCTGACATCTAAAAGAAACTTGATGTCTGGAAGCTGTGGGTCATCTGTCATTAGAAAAAATATCCTACTTCAGGCTTCCAAGGGATGGAGAGAACAAACACATGTCACTGGGTTTTGGGAGAAGTGCTGTTTCAGCTGTGCATAGGTACTCATGTGTTCACTTCTAAACAAACTTTACTGTGTAACCATGAAAAAAAAAAATATAATAAATACATGCCTTTCAATAAGTATCATATTAGATTGTTTATTATTTGGGTTACTGGACACCAAGGTGTCATTGTGCTAGGCATAATGGAAAACCAAAGAGTGTAAGTCTGATAAATTACATAGCAGAGTAAATATTAGCTCTGTTTCACAGCAAGGGAATTGGCTCACAAGTATATTGTTGCAACCCTAAAGCTGCCCACTCTTCTGACATCGGCTGCCTATCAAACTTATGCTGACCCAGACCAGACTTTGATTAAGGTGTTCATGGCATCACAGAACTGAGCCTTTTCCTGTTAAGATTTTGTTGACATTGCAGTATTTAAACAAGATAAAATAACACTGTCTTTGGTGCAGAACTCTCAGCTCTGCCATAGAACATGCAAGACACACATTACCATGTTGTCATGGCAAATTGCACATGTGTGGTTATGCGTTTTTACTATGGCTGTGTCATTATTTTCATTCCTTTTCCTCAGGAGTGGGATAGAGAATTTACACATCCTTTGGATTATTGTCAAGCACTAAATCCCTTGTAACAGCAATGGAAAGTTAATATTTTACATCTTTTGAAAGACGATAGCAGCTGCTTAGTAACAAATACCTTCCTAATATCCACTTTTAAAGTATACTCTGCTTTTGTTCTGTGTTCAATGTTCTTTTCAAAAGCCTGTCCTGCTTTACTTCCTAAAACTAAAGACACTTTTCTGAATTAGTATTTTAATCTCATGATGCCTTGCAGTAGATTCTAGTTTGTAATGAATTTGCTTTGCCTGTAGAGGCAGGTGGTTTGAGTTTGCAGAACCGAAACACTAGCTTTTTAGCAAATATTTTGAACAAGTACTACAACTTGTATCTATCAGAACTAATCCTTGGAGACTGGTGGCTCAGAAGAGTATTAATGTTACATTTTCTAAGCAGAATTGATTGAAACATTTGCAGTCATTCTTCACTTGTTTGCACCCTATTTTATTATTGTTTCATCATTTAAAATAAAAGTATTTGATACTGAGCTCAACAGTTGTTTACGGATTACTTCAAGATAATACTGAAAAATTTTACCACACGCTCCCTGAGAATAGCAGAATCTTTTCTTATGGAGGACTGGCCAAATCCTGCAAACATTACTTACATGCTGTGTGCTAGTAAGATAATGTGATCTTCTTCCATGACCGAGGTTGACTCAGGGTGACTGAAGACACTACTCTTCTAAAATAGGAAATCTACTTAGAAGACCTCCAAATATTTTGTTTCAAAGATATTTGTCTTAATGGATTAGATTTACAGTCTCCAGAGAAAGGTGAAGAGTGCAAAGCCATGCATTAGTTTTCATTTCAGATCCAAATCTAATCTGGCACAGTGGTTTTCATTCCCCATGGTTTTACAGACACTAGAGAGTATGGAGTTTTGTTTGCTTGGCAGTTTATTTTAGTGGGGAGGCAGAGCTCTACATAGTGAATTTAAATTTAATGTTACTGTGCTTTTTTTCTTTTGCAGATTCGTTAGAAGTAGTTCAGGGACAGTGGAGCACTTGAGTGTCACAGGCTGAAAATCGCTGATTTATAAGGCTCCACAGGTTAGGCTATGTTGCACTGTGGTGCATGATTATTTTGTAATTTTATTATGAACTGGGCAATATTTGATATTATTCTGAGGGAATACAGGGGTAGAAAATGGGAATAGAGAGATAAATAGGTTAGATTGAAGCTTCAGCTTTTGCGGTCTTTTCAAATATATTTCAGGTGAAATGACAGTAGGGGAAAAAAAATCCTGAAAAATGTGACATCAACTCAAAAAATCTAAAAGGCACAAAAATGAGTTCTAAATGAGTTAATTTAAACACCTCTAACAATGTCTATCTTCTAATCCTAAGAAGGTGTTTGTAAGACTTTGGATTGCTGATGATGTGTGTGTCTCAGTAGGAGGATCAAAGTTTTATGGACTGCTATCTCAAACTATTTTTTAAATAAAATAGCTATCCAAAGTATCATAATATAATGCAAGCTAAAGAACCAGTACACTAAAACATTGTTCCAGGTATAATAATATAAAAGGCAATGCTTGGAAAGACTGTGACTGAAGAGATTTCCAGTGCAGTTGCCTAGCATACATACATAGCTCAATCCCGATGAAGTTCTCTATGTACTCCTCAAAGTGCATTCACAGCATTCTTACATTGTTTTGTAGGTGATGGAACATGTCTGTGTCATTGATAATTGCTATTCCTAACAACTGCATTGAAATACATTTCAGATGTGACCTCTCGGTCTGCTATTGAGCATAAACCACTGACAGCACATATGGGGCTAAAGTGGATAAGATTTTAGGGCTATTTTTAAACGGAATTTTGATGGATTTGATTTTCTGCTCATTAATTGTTTTTACTCACTGGTCAAAATGAATCAATACAAAACAGTATGACATATGAGCATTTGTCAGAACATTAAACACAGAGTAATAATAGATTTCCACCTGTTGAAATAGATTAAAAATCTCAAGACTAAAAATCTAATCTCATAGTAAATTCACATTTTAGCTATACTCTTTAATGAAATATGACAGGGTGGAACTGTTTTTCAGCTTGGACGCTGAATATAATTTGTAGTTGATGAACAAAACCAGTAGATAAGTAAATAATTGCAGCTCTTGTGCCTCTCATAATTTACTTGTAGACCTCTTATTGTATCTAATGAGCAGCACAGCCAGAAGTTCAGCCAGTATTGTCATTCCAAGACATTCCAAAACTGCAAGCAAGAAACCTCAAAAATCACAAAATGGTACATTATTATGATTGATTTTAAATTCGTCCACACTTCATTCCAAGTTTTGAATCTCAGACGTTGTACCCACAAGCTTTTCTAGAGCCCAGGGAACTGGATGTTTCCCCTAATGAAAACATTCTTACATGTTCCCTTGCTGCCCGTGGCATGGGCTTCTGAGATTAAAGTCATGAAGTTTCATGAGACACTTCATGAAGTCACAGAGTAAATATTGATTATTCACTTCAGAGGTCTAGTCTCATGCCTGTAAACAAGCATGTTCAGAATGACTGCCTGAAATTTCTTTTTATCTGCAGTATTTTATATACTTCTCTATATCATGGGTAGCATACAAACTACTTTCAAAATCTGGCGCATTCACCTCCAAGGAATTCTCTGAGGCATAATTCCTGTTTGAAAAAGGGTTTCACTTCTCAGTAAAATATTTTCTGAGCAGATAGTATGATTCTGACAGTCAGTGCTGTGGTCCAAAGTAATTTGTCCCGTCTTTTGAATTAGTCTTTGCTGCCAGATATCATGAACATATTTTTTATGACCTTATTTTTATTGTTCGTTGCTGGGTAACCTATTGTTATGGAGCCTAGGAAGAATCCAGTCAAATCCAAGTCTTAAACTGCTGCTAATGAGCATTTTGTTAGACTATTGACCCCCCTCTGTTTTGTCTCTGCCTGTACTAATAACCAATTCTTAAGAGATTGTTTTTTAATTAATTCTGCCACATCATGATTAGCATTGTCAAATATTTAACATCTGGCTTCAAATTGTGAGAAGACTAAACTTGCAGATTTTTCTTATTGCTGCCATAAGTCCGATGAGTTCCTGACTTGATGGTAATTCAGATCTTTCTGTGGAGACCATGACAATATAATCACTTTCTGCAGGTGCTGCTTAAAAATAGGTACGTGCATGAAATTTACTCTGTTCTTCAGAGAACTGTTTAATATATTTTCCTGTTCCTCTAGGTAGAAAGGGAAATTATTTAGGTATCTATTGCAGTTGGCACTCTGTTTTGCAAGCAGAATAAGTTAAACATCGAGAGCACCTCAGTCCGGTAAATGAGCTTATGACAAAGATTTTAGATTGCTATTTTCCATTAGCCCTTTTTTTTTTTTTTTTTTTCCTGCTACAAGTAGAGTTCAACTACTAGGAAGAATAAAAAACAGATTTTAATTTTCTACATATTTATAGTTCAGTGTTCAACAGAAAGTCACCCCAATTTAGGCACCTAGTTTTCCAGTTTCTTCAGTAATAATGGGGTTGCCAGAAGGAAAATGGTCATTCTGTTGCTCACGGCAGAGCTCCAGGGTTTTGAGAGCAAAGTGATCATGCCACTGGGGCTTATTTTCTGTGTTAAAATTACCTAGACCTGTGTATTATGCAACCTCTGCTGATTTCCAGAGGAATTCTTTAAATTAATTGGCGGTATAGTTTGGCCATCTGATTTTCTGGAGAGAAAGGATCTAGTTTTTTAAACTGCCTTGGATATTTTAAATTCAGAAAGAAAGTGGCCATGATTAACAACTGTTATGGAAAAGACTGTAAGACTGGTTTAATTAAGCTGCATTTCAGATTCCTGGGGAATAATTTGGCTTTCAGCTTCTCTTCCCTGACCCGAACACTTTCCTGACACGAGCTGCCATTTCATGCATGAGCTTTAGAATGAACACTGCTGGGAAAAGTCCCACTTTCTCTGCATATTCCTTTTGCTCTGAAATCTTAGCTTGGATGTGCTGATAAATTTGCTTCCGCATTTGCCAACAGAAGTAAACAACTGCATGAAAACCATCAAATAAATATTAAGAAAGCAAAATGTAAGAAAGCTGTACAGCTTTCTTTTTTGTTGAGAGGAGCAGGAAGGAACAAAATAATAATGTCTGTTACAGGAAATCCCATCCTAAGTGTTAGTGAAAAACAACTTCTTCCTCCCCCCAACCACTTTGCAACAGAGTTTTCAGTCCCTTGCCATGTCAATGGCAGACATCATTGGAGAAAGCACAGTCAGCACTTCAGCATAAAACCCCTGAAACAGACTATTAAGTCACAGAGCATGCTGTCCCAAAGACTTGGAGGGCTGAGGTCACCGAGGGCATGGGCCTAATAAGGGGGTGTTTTAATTGGTTTCTACTTTTTCTCCTCTGACATCCCTCCTTTCTCTCCCTCCTCCTCTCCACCAACCTTCACACCTTTGATCCCTCAACTAGTGTGATTCTGAGACTGTAAGGAGAAAACTGCAATTATACAAATATCGCCATTACTGTGACACGTTAGAGATAGGGGGAGCACAGGGCCTCCATTACTAAGTAATCCTGTAAATTGCTTAAAATAACAACGAAGAGTACTATACACTTTTCTCATCCATTGTCAGACTGAAATAAATAGGTCTTTCTTTAACATGCCTAATCCTGCTAAACAGTACAAAATCCTATTACTCAATGAATTATAAATCCTGCTTCAGCACCTCATTTGTCCTGGAGTGTTTCATTGTGAAACCCAGAAATTCAGTACCTTATTTTAGTCACACAATCCCTGGCACAACTGATTTTCCCCTTCCCTTCCCCCATCCTCTACTGCCATGTAGGCTGAGCGCAATAAGGTTTATGTTACGGCCACTGGAAACCCTGGTGTGGAAAGGAGAGATGGCATTAGCCTGTTTAAAAACCAACCTGAACATTTCTGTGCTTATATTCTTACTGTGCGCTTCTGAAAGGTAATGAAAGACAGATTTAAGACTTTACTAAGTTAATATTGCGATGAATATCTATCAAGTCACATTTCTTCTTCAGGTGCACCTATAATAGCGGAGTGTCTTTCTTGTTTTCCCCTTACTTGTGTTGTGAAACATAGGTCTCAAGAGATGCTTGCATTTTTCACTACTGAAGCCCTATATTCACCAAATTTCTGGCACCTTTGAAATTCATCAAGTCTGTATAAAGCAGATTAAGTTATTTAGGGTCTGGTCTTAGGGTGATGTGGTACAACCTGCAGAAACTGTGGTTCTCAGTGAGCAATGCCTCTCTCCAGTCCCTGCTGTGATCCATGAATTTGTTACTATTCCCATAGCAGAAATGAGGTAGAACTGTTTTAAATGGTGTTGTTCAAAATCAACAGTCAATTTGAAGCTCATGAGACCACCATGAGAAGATTGCTGTAGTGCTGAAAGACAATTGGGGCACAAAGCAAGCAAATAAAACCCTCATGAAAACTGTCTAAGAGCAGGATTTGCTTGCTTTGATTTGGAAACTGCGGTTAGGCAGTACCTGATGGTACAAGAGGAAGGAAGGAGGGAACATGAGAAACCATATTTCTTTGCCTTACACTGCAAGGGCTGCAACCCAGGGTCCAGCTCCCTGAAACTGTCTCAGAAAGTTGGTTAAATGTGCCTGGTGTTGCTGGGTGTGTTATGGCAAGGGACAGCGTACAAGACATCAGAAGCTAGGTCACTGGGGCTGTTAATTGTCCATTCTTCCTGGAGGTATGTTTGCTGGCTTTGCTAGAATTCATTCTGGGCTCTTCTGCTGTAGCTTGGATACTTGTTACCCTGTCCTGGTTGGGCCTCTGGTTGGAAAATGAAAATCTAAACCTGAGAATTTGAAGGCTTGTGTTTCAGAATATAAGCCATAAATATCTCCTATCTAGTCTGAAATCTGTTTTATTTTCTTGCCATCTTGTCATTTCTAAATAATATTTAAGATGTGGTAAGTATACTTAATTTAACTAGGCCTTTTTAATGGAATTCATTTATAACGCATGACCATATTTGTGTCATGCCTGTCTCTGCGCTTAGTTTTTGTAGGGCTTTATGCAGTAAATAATTCTATTTATTTAGTGAGTGTGTTTTATCCTACCTACAATACATTTAAAAATAACCTTTCTGTGTTAGTTCTGTTTTCCTTATAAAAGCCAATACAAGCCACTAAGGAATATATTTTGATCAAAAAAACAACAAACCAACCTCTTTGTCATATATGGTAGTCAAAAATGAAACATGGATGTTAGAATTGATCAAACAACAAGTCAGTCTCAGAAATTTTGCAGCTAGGAAATGTTATTTTTCTATCACATTTTATTTTTATGGTGTTGCCCTTCCCCATTGATGACCGGGGTTCAAAACAGTTGCAGCACTATGAAGTTATTAAGATCCCTCTTCTGAATGTATCTGAGCATACACCTTTATAGAGCTGCCTATCAGGACTGGCCATTCTATGGACATCCTTCTTCTGATTCTTCCTTGGGACAGACTGGAGGCTTCTCAGGTGCCACTGGATCATTGTGGGCCTGATCACACTAGGAAAGACAATCCAAGATGCGTGGCATATGGAGAAAACGAATGTCTGCTTTCCCTAAGCAATCCCTGCAGAGCAGGATTTGAAGGTAGAACAAATTAGTGTTAAGTAATGACTGCCATTTTTTTCAGTAATTATTTATGTGGGGCCCTGAGGTTTCAGTGTGGATGACCTGTGAACTCAAAGCAAACCTAAGCTAAAGCTGGAATTACAGTCTAAGGACTGTGAAAATCACCTGTAGCTATGTGTGATTAAATATTTCAGATGACATGTCTTTTTGGTTGGATTTAAATTATTCTTGAAATCAGGTTTAACCTAAATTTTGAACAGGTTCGTATTTGGAAATATATGTAAATTTAATTTTAAAAAGTAATTTCACAGAGACTTGAAATGGTGTTTTTGCTCAGCCCAGCAATATTCATACATGTCTAAAATGACTTTCCACCCAATGCATCATGTTGTAGACTCTAGAATTACCCCAAAAATCCTTGAAATTTCTGAATAAACATTTTTGTCTCTTATGATTTGTAACTGTTATCTAAACTGAGATGATGCATCCAGCGAGTCATCAAATAGAACAGTCAGCAAATGCATCATAGTGATCTCAACCTACAGTCTTGACACAAATCTGGAAAGTATAAACATTTAATGAATTCTGAAATAACTCTATACAAGTTACAAGTTTAATCTCTCTTCCTAAATGTAAGATTTTTAAAACAGTAATAAAACCAGCAAACCCCAACAACAACAGCTATCAGTGAACAAATTTTCCTGGTGATGTGAAGAAACCAAAAGCATTGAATATGTTGGAGAAGGGATGAGAGAGGGTGAGCAAAACCTACATTGTTTCAGAAAAAGAAAAGAGGATACTACAGCTGTAAGAAATTAACACAAAATAAGTATTCTACATGTTGATACTGATCAGAGGGGAAAAAAAATCCAGATTGAGAGCACTGGGATTTTAAGATTGTAATGAAAGTATTTATAAAAGACTTGGGGGAAAAAAAAAGGCCACGTGTGCACCCTAAACTATGAAGTAACAAGAGTTATCTCATTGCCAAAAGTAGAATTATGCATTTAAAGTTTGACATGTGCATTAATACGATTCAAGACAGTCTTACTGTTGATGTGCCTTTTTGCTTAAGGTTCTACAGGGAAAACTCAAAAAACTCTATCTCAAATACTTCTTGGTTTGAGTGGAAATTTGCTAGTCCTTTCACTCATGAGTAATGTTAGATATGTGAACCAATCCCTGTGAACTCAGTGAGACTCAGCACACATCAGCTTTTGCTGGTTACAGCCCACACAAGCAAGGATGTGAAAAGATGGGGGAGAGGAAAAATGCTGAATGTGGGAAATGAGTAGTGAAGGCTACAGGAAAGCAGAGCTGAGCTGTGCACCCCTGATGGCACACACACAAAATTTACATTTTTCTTTTGTCTATCAGGATCTTTGATTGCTTCTGACTAATCCTTTCCTATGTGCTCTTTCCTTCTATTTCAGGCCACACTGTTCCCACAAGAAAAAAGTGTCATTTCATGTGCTCTTGCTGCAGTGAACCAGAGCAAAGCCTTTGTTTTCATAACATGTTAAACTGTATTCTTTAAATTCTTCATTGATTCTATTAAGCTTTAAAAACAGACCTCTCCCTCCTTCTCTTCTCCTGACCCCCCCACCGAAAATAGGAAGAAAAATCCCCCCAGTCCCCTTAGGCAGTGGTCTGGAATGATTGGCAGGCTCTACTCAGAGGAGACCCCTGGATCCTAATAGCAAGGGTTGCTGCAGGTCAGGATGGAGGCTTATTTA
The DNA here is from genome assembly GCF_000696875.1 of Nestor notabilis. NCBI lineage: Eukaryota > Metazoa > Chordata > Aves > Psittaciformes > Psittacidae > Nestor > Nestor notabilis. The sequence continues at coordinate 205,045 of NW_009914031.1, forward strand.
CAGAGTTACAGAGGGGCCCAGGACTGCAAAGATAGCAGGAGGTACCACAGAGCACCGGAGCAGCCTTCACACAAAGCTGCATGGCAGCTTGGGGAGAGAAATAACAGGGAGCTCAGTGCAGGTCAGAAAGAAGGTCTTGGCAGAACCTTTTGGGAGCCCCCAGATTGGAATAGCAGAGGGCGTCACAGGTCAGGACTGAGGTGTTTTGGCAGAGTTACGCAGAGGCCCAGGACTGCAATAACAGGAGGTGAAACAGGTCATTGGCACTGGCAGGGATGCGTGGGAGAAAGTTGTGCAGAAAAGCCTGCCTTGCTTTAGCTGAAATGCGGTTACTCTTGCTCTCTAACAAGTGCTCTATTTACCACTAAATACATGAAATAATGCTTTCTAAAGCCTGCTCCCCTCTGTAGTCTCAAAATGGCATTTTATGTGTAGAACAGAGGTGATAATCATGAACTACAACAGTAATCAGATTTTGTGCTGTTACATAATTACCGATTTAAAAACAGAGTAAAACTGAGTTTTCAAAGGATCTTGGGAGGTTTGGATTTTCCAGACTCCCAGGCCAAAGAGACTCCACAAAGTCTGGAGACGACAGGCGAAGAAGTTGCTGTGTAGATTCCCCTGGGGCTCAGAGCAATAGCTAATAAACAGACTGAAGTCTTGGGTATCAGGCTGTAATCTACTAACTCTTACAATAATGCATTTGCACTATTTATGAGGTTACTCACATGTACTTAAATGAGGTCATTGTGCTTTCCAGTAATATATGTTAAAGAGAGCATAAAGTTTACCTCTTCTTGTAGGAAGATTTTCTTTCAGCATTACCAGGATTTTGTGAATATTTGGCCGAGCTGCTCATCAAAATAAAATGAGAAATTTGCTTTAGGGAAGAATGTAATTAAAAAGAAAAATAAAGTTAAGAATTGTACAGCTAGGTCTAGAGCTGGTTAAATTGTTTTCCCCTTCTTCTCTTTCCTTCTTTCCCCTCCTTCCCCTGAGTAAAACAGTTTGGGAAATATTCAAGTTTTATAGTAAACTCTCCTAGACTGTATTGATTATAGTGTTTGTTCAATATTTACATCCAGGAACATTTAATTTCATATGCATAATAAGGAATAAAAAGAAAAACAGAATTGCAACTTCACAGTCAGTATATAAATCTACTGAAAACTCTGTATTTTACTACATATTAGGTATTTACTTATTCATTAAGGGGTTAAAAGCATGCTGTTATATGCTGTCATACTTAAAATACCGAAATCCAAGTTTCATGAGCAATAGGCACATTAAATTATTTTTTTTTGTGAACAATCTGCTATAAGAATAATAGCAGAAATGTAAAATAGCAACTGCATCAGAGCAGTGAGAGGAGACATCTGAGACTACTTCTCTCTCGGAACAGATAATGTAAAATATTTTCTGCCCATCTGTGTGTAAATTTAATGCAGTATTTTATCTGAAGTTTCTAAGTTGGTGTCCAAAGCACAAGGAACAAATTATTTCCCGAATTTAGATATAAAGAAAATAAAAGTTAGAGAGAAATGACTAGATTATCTGATCTTCTGTCCTGTTTCAGCGATATATCTGAGTTTTCGTTCCACAAATTTTCTGGTTTGCATTGTGCACGGGGTGGAATTGTTTCACTCTCTTTCGCCCCCTTTTACTTACTGCCATCACAATAAACCTTTGCACTGCAAATATCAGTGTGTGTGTGTAAATGCATTACTAGGGACCACAAATTCCTCCACTCTACTGTCTGAAATGCATTACTGGACCCTAGAACAGGGGCCCCTGTTTTGTGCCTGAGGACTCCAGGTCCTGTAACAATGTTCAGTGTACAATATACAGGGTTCCACCAACACACTTCATTGAAGTGACAACCGAAGAAATGTGGTAGTCTGGTAGATAGTTCTTGATGCACTCCAAGCGATCCTTTTAATCTAGAAATGTGAGGGACTTTTAGGAGTAGGCTTTTTTTAGGCATAGCTTTTTAGAATGTCAAAAGTAGACATTCTACTTGTTCTAGAAGTACTCCCATTGCAGTTGTCTAATATGGTGACATATTCTTTGTAACCCACTTTGCTCTTCTTATCAAAATGCTTATAGTCACGACATCTCTCATGGCTTGAACAATGTGTGTTCAATTAAGTTCTTCTGCTTTCCTGCACACTACAGTGCAAATTCCTTCACCTTCAAGAGAAAAACACCTAAATAACATCTTTTCTGTCTTTTCCTGCCTTTCACATCCTTGCTTATTTCTGTTTACAAAAACAACTCCTTTTTGCATGATCCGCTTCTTTCCAGGCTGTTTACCTCCTCTTTGTTCCATCATGCTCCCATCTTCCTCTCTTCACTTACACCTTTTCGGATCCCTTTGCTTCTCAGAATCCCGCTGGTGATAACTCACAGCAATAAAAATATCATATCCCTTTTGCTTGTTGCTGAATCTTCTATGAAGAGGCATGAGCCACATAGTTTTAGCCTAGAGGCTATTTGGTATTTGAGCCCTGTCTTTACATGGGGCTCTTTCTCTTTTGCTCATGCACAGTCATGTACTGGCAGTAGGAATGCTTAGGCATAGCTTGACTGATCTGTGTTAAACAAGCCTGGCTTAAGACTGTATGCAACAGGTGAGATTGGATCCCAATAACTGCTACAGAATTTCTCACAGAGTGCAAATGGTGAACTGTGGTATTAGAGACTTCTCCCACACCTGGAAGACCGAGTGCCTGCATTGACATGTAGGATGTCAAAGCCTACAATGTGACAGAAGTAACAGCAAAAATGGAAAGTCACTTGACTGCTCACATTTCTTTCAAAGACAGACCTGTGCGAGAGCAAAAAGAAGGGCAATCCTTGGTTGAAATAAATTTTAACAATGCTGAAAGAGAAACACTGGCATGGCTATAATGCATTGCATGTGCAATTAAGTACAAGGATTCTGTTTTTGAATATGTATTGTTAATGAGGGACTGGTTTAAATAAGCTAAATGTGCATTTCTAATCACCAGGGTCACTTCAAATGCTGTTAAATGCCAGTTTATAAACACAGCTGAAACATTAAGTGTGCGTGCCTTTTTATTTAAACACACAAAATGGTGTGCTGGCTTACAAACACACTTTCCTTCAATTGTTTGTGTCTGCCATCACAGTACAGTTTATTGTGCTCACCATTCAGAAGAAAATAGGACTGAGAAAACTATTCTGTTTCCCTTGTAATTTTTCACCAACAGTTTTAACTATAGCTAAAGTAACAGGGTCATCCTTTAATTCACTGATTACCTGGGCAAAGAATACAATCAAATACAGTTTTAGCACCAACTAATAATCATTCCATTAATTTTCAGCATAATGCTAAACTGCATACTTAAATAAATTGCTTTGCTGAGTAACAAAGAGGTTATTCTTGTCCTTAAGTGCTCTGCTGAACTGTAGACTATATCCCTGAGCTCTAGGTAGTCCCTGTACACAGATATCAGCAGATTCTGCACATTTTTAGGAGATCTGAGATGAAAACAGTAGAATGCAAGCATACATATAACAGGAAATAATATAGAATATAAATAACTCATGCAAAACAAAACAAAGACATGGCAGTTGTGTGTTACTGCATGGTCAATTATAAACATTTTTTATGTGGTTCCACTATTAAACAAAATAAAATGTTACTGCACAATTGTCATATTTCTATAGAAGTACAACTCTGACAGATTTAGATTTTAAATGATAATAGAAAAAAAGAGTAGATATGCCGTAAAATAAGGCCATGTATTATACATGGCTTGTGGAGTGTTTGACATGTAACAAGCACGCTTTGTAACAGAACTAGTTATACTCATTGGAATGGTGTTTCTCACTACAGTATTAATCATCAGAGCCATTCCAGAGTTAAGACATTCATATCAAAGAAAATATGCCTTAAAAATGAGGAGAATATATATGAATATACAGAATCCTTTTCATTTTATTTATTTGTTTATTTTAGCTCAGAAGACTTTTATTTGTATGATCAGGGAATATATAGTTACGAGGCTTAGGTCTCCATGAATCAAACATCAGTCTAGGTTTGCAAGTGCCACTGAAGGTAATAATGTTATTCATGTGCATGAAACTGGGAGTGAGCAGGTCTGGGCCTGAATAAATGACTCCACATGATAGATTTGTCTCTAGGAGCTGTCTCTTTCCTTTTTTCCTTTGTAGGTATGTTTTACACTATGTAAAAGTTCACTGAAGTAGTTCAAATATGGAATGGGAAAGAAAATTCTCCGAAAACATAAATCAAAATTTGATTGTTACTAGGAAGTATGCAAGTGATTAATATTGGCAAAATATTAAGCCTCTGTGCTGTATTTCAGTAGTCAGAACTTGTCATGACTTGCATGAGCCAGCTCTGAAAAGCATAAACCTAGGGCCAGTTTCACTGCAGATTAAATGGCTCTTCTTTCTTTTGTCCAGCAATACTCTATGTGGCATTGGTCGTGCTATAGAAGATACCCACCTGTGCAGGCCCCACTGATACCATGCTTAATTTGAACTCTGACATGTACATTGCCAGCAGGTTGTGGCAGAAATGGATGCATGGGTAACCCAAATTAGTAAATGTCTCTACTACCTTCAGCTTTAAGATTTCATAAGAACAAAGTCCTATGTCGGTGCTTAAATTTGACTGCTAAAATTTTGATATTTTTGGAAAATCTCTAGTATTAGTATTCCTCTTTGTTGGCATTCAAGAATTGACAACCCAAATTAGCCAGTTCTTCTTTTCTTTATCCTCATTGAATTTTCATTTCTATTTTCAAATATAATATATATGACAGCCTTCTAACTAATACCATTTCTTGGCTCACGTTTGGCCCTAGTTCAGTAAAATGTGGTGATAAGGACTGACAGTCACTAGAAACCAAAAAGTCTTCATTTGTACTAGAAAATAAAACCCCTCTTCTCTCTCTTCATTAACAGGAGATTGAAAATATCCAACCATTACAACTATCATTAACTGCCTCTCTGATATGATATAAACCCTTAGAAAGACAGTGTATATTTCTTTTTCATTCCAAGGGTCAAAAAACTGGTATGTCAACAAAAAGGCAGTTAATATTGACCAATACAACTGTGAGAACAGGTAGGCTTACTCAGAATCCTAGCAGTTGATCTAATGATGCAAAAATTATGTCCTAAATATTACCTTAATTCTAAAATTCCACATGGAATATTTGATAGTTCTTACTTGAGGAGAGAGAGAATTTCAGAACTCTATAAATTCTGCTCCATTCTTCCCTTTTTTCTCTCCCTTCCCACCCCATCCCAAGTACATTGTCTCAAGAGATCATCCAGCATCTGCTCCTTTTCCTGGATCTTCTCCAATGCCACAGACATCCTGATTATCGTTATGCTTCAAAGTGTACTATTTCTCATTTTTACATACCCTGCGCAAACGGTATATGACTGTCCTTTGTAGAATACTATATTCTATATCAAATGGAAATGAGTTTCAGCATCTCCCTTGGTTAGGAACATCTTAAAATCTAATTTATGCCTTTTGAATTTTTGGTGTAGGGCTCAGGTCTACAAAGAACAACATTTGGGCAGGCTATTCTTGTAATTAATTGTTTGCTTTCTCTGGCTGCTCTGAGAATCTGTTCTTTGTCCTGTATATCTGATAATATCATGACTCTAAGGTTCTTTATAGCCATAGCAGCTAATGTACCTTAGTGCATTTATATTTCAGAGACTTCGGATGGGTTCCAAGCTGTGGTCTTATTAACAGAAACCAGAGCAGGGTGGAAGCAGCCTTCCTGATAACCACACATTTGAGGCCTCTCATTCTGGCTGTTCTACCTTGCTTTTTCCGTGACTTCTCCCACTCCACTGACAACCCAGCCACAGTCTAATCATCCTTATTACACTAACAAACATCTTGCATTCTCTAATCTATTGTTTCTAATCTCACAGTTTGTGCTTGTCTAGCATGTCATATTTACAAACACAGATTCCAACGCCTTCTGTTCCCAAAGCACAGGCATCCACCATGCAAGTGAATGATGCTCTGGATTTCAGTCTACGTATGTCACTTTAGATACCTGGTCATCAACAATTAACAGAGGTGTACCACAAACTAGGGCTGTCTTGAGCCATGGGAAATATGTGCACCTGAGATCAAAGAGGTCAAACAACTACAACCACAATAATCTTGCCCCATTTTGTATAATCTAACCAAAAGTAAGAAGGTATCATATTAATAATTTGCAGAATCATGCTCACTGAAAAGTCCTCATTGTTGGCTTCTTCCAGTTTAAGTAGACTAGAAGGACAGCAATAAAGGGAAAGACATATTGTAAGTTATCTTGTCCATGACAAATGGATAAGGTAAGGGTGTAGGAACAGTGATATTCATTGAAGAGTTACAGTTCACAGGACTAATTAATGAGAAATATCAAAATTAAACTAGCAGGCTATAAAAGGTAGTCAGGGAAAATATAAGACAATGAATAAGAAAATCATGTAGGACAGGAAAAAGTGCACATATGAGATGAAAGAGGAAGGGGTTTTAAGCAAGTTTCTTTCGTCAGAAAAAGCAGAGAACATAAAACTAGAGAATATAATGGGATCATCAGAATGGCAGCTGGATGTCCTTATCACTCATAATTATAACAGCTTTTAAAAGGGTGAAAAAATCCTAACTGAATAACCATTCCTCTTTTTTAATAAAGTATCTGACTTTCACATTCAGAGGTTTCGTAATAACCTCTGGCAAATAAGAACTAATGGGTTCAGTTTTCATGTCTGCACATAAAAGTGAAAAAAGGGTCAGAAATGAGCAGCATTTTTCCTCTTCTCATTTAAAAGAAGTGATATTTTGACTTGTAAGGAGCCAAGTGCAGTTCACGTGCTTAGTTTCCTCTGTGCTGCACATAAAAACAGGAAAAGCCAGTCTTTTGGCTGTGCTTCTTTTTATTGTTGGTTGTTTGACATGTTTTTCTATTACAGTTCACAGCAGGGAGCGTTTATCTTCGTTATGAAAACCAGTTGGTCCATTGTTAGGAAAGAAAGCTGCACTTCCCCAATAGGAAGTCAAGTGTCTCTACAGTGTCGTAGAAAGGCATTCTGCAGTTGAAGTCAACATATGTTGGTGCTAGGAGACTATGTGCACGCAGCACTAGTACTCCTGTCTTTGATTAGAACAAGGGAATTTCCCTTTCCATACATCGGGAAATGGTGGCGTGCACAGCGGGCAACAGCAAATCCAGTAGTAGTCCCACTTCCCGCTCGTTAGAGATGGGGGAGGTTTTGGTAACAGGGCCTTTTGTGCAACATTAGCTAGCAGAAGCTGTGAGGTTTCTTTCTTTCTTTTCCTAATGCTGGTTATTTTGAAGGAGATGCTTAGCCACTCTCTGAGAAATGTTGCTCTATTCACGTAGAAAATGCAAATATTGCACCTTAATTTTTTTTCTACTTCCTCTTTTCTTCTGTAACAGTAAGAAATATAATATTGCTTTCTGGTTTATTCAGATTATTTTTTTTTATTTTATTTTATTTTTTACTGTCCTAACATTGAGAGTTTATTTTGCCATATTTTTGTCCCAAACACAAATTCCCTAAATATTCATATCTGCTAGTGCCCAATTATTTGAGTGGTCATTTCTTAGAATTTACCTTCCAGTTCAGCAAACATGGTAAATAAAGTGTGTTGACAATTCAAAATTAAGGAATGGGCTGATTTGCTTCTATCAATCAGTCTTCTGACCAGTGCCATTATAAGTTTGAGAAGAGCTACTAGTTATACTCAGCCCAGGTTGAATAACTGTGACTTCATCTGTCTAGATTAAATAATAAAATGTATTTTAGAGTGTCATCCAAGTCATTCATTGGGGATAGAAGGCTCAGTCTGTGTGATATTTCAAAATGGGCTTCAGTCGGAACTCGGTATCTACTTTTTTCAGATCTGAAGTCAAACTTTGTGTGTGCATAATGCCGTTGTCAAAATCTGAATCAAGAACAGGGGAAGTCATATCTTCATTTTGATGTATTTTGTATGACTTGGTCATATATCCAGTAATGTTTAAAATACATAATTTAATTACTTGCTTGTTAAGTCATTATACACAATGTATTGGATATTTATAGTTTGTTTCTTTATTGGATTAATCAAATTATTGTGTAATCTTGTATTTATTATTATTAATATTTCTCTTGGATGAATATTTGTTATTATACATGGGTTACAAGCTAATAACAATAGCTTTAAGACTAGAAAGCAAAACAAAGATAAACCATAACTAAATTCTCACCTTTTAAACCGCTAGTACAATGCTTTGTTTTGTGCACTTGCCTTTTGAGGTCAGTTTGACCTTTGTAAACTATACAAAAGTATGAGACTGGACTAAAGAATTCATATTGTAAGCATCTGCCTTGTAGACTGTAATTTTTTTATACAGTCTGATATTCACTGTCTCTTCAATGGATATGAAGCAATTATTTTAGTGCAAGGTATTTGACGTGCTTTCAACTATCTTTGAAATTTGCATTGTTCCCTATGGCTTTTCTTCCTTTATTGAGTTCTTAAAAATTCAATGTACTAGATTAAATCTGTGGGAAAATATTTATACCAAGAGATTTTACAGAGATAAAAAGCTCACTGAATATTGCTCTTAAATTCTGGCTTATGTAAATACAGGTAAAACAGCAGCACAAGAAAAATAATTGGTTCTAATGAAAAAATACAAAGCAAACAAATTCCAAATAGTGGGATATTTTTTAATTTCTTTCAAGAATTCCATATAGCAAGGAATATAAACATCCTCATTAAACTGTATTAAAAGTCCAAATTATTTTAGACTTGAATTCCTCTGTGTTCTAGTTGGTTTTATCTGAAATTATGCAGGACTTGTCCATGGGTAAATCCTCTAATAGTATTAAAATCTACAGTTATCCAGCATTTCAAATATCCACTCACATCCACTCCATTGTACAAAAATGAAAAAAAAGTTTGGTAAATTTTGATACAATGTACAGTATCTTTTTGAAATTTTATGTCCTCTTTAACTGCACAGTTTCTTGTTCATAAAACTTACAGTGAGATAGAATTGACTAATCTTATGGACTGAAGTACTCCTGTCTAACTCTCTGAATTAAAATAGAATAGAAAAGCATCTAAAAATCTGTGGAATATTTAGATGCTGAAGGCATATTCAAAGACTGTATCAATACAAATCATATTGTAAGTCTAAAATGTTAAGATTTAGCTTTGTTGGTCAAGGGATATAATCAGTACTTTCCAGAAGAAGAAACTCATTCCCTGGCAATGGATAAATTCCAAAAACATTTTGAAAGGGAGATCAAAGTGATTTTGTTGCCTTGCTAAGTTTTCATCCATTAGCAGAGGTTACTTCTAAAGAACAAATACTTGCCTTTGAAATAGAGTAGACTGTCCCAGGTATAAGCTGTCTCCAAAAACATTCCCCATAGAGAAATACCAAATATATACTTCTTTACCAATCATTTCAAGTTATATAAATTTGTATACTAAATCATATAATCCTAAAATGAACTTTAGGAAGAAAGTATAAATATTTCCAGTAAGGGCACTTAACCTGTTTGCTTACTATCTGCTACCTCCTTCTGAGACTGCTTTTTACCTTGACTTGAAAAAATAAAGAATGATTATCCAGGCATCAGTAGATTCCTCCTTCCTCTTAGAAGCATCCCTTGGAAGGAGCTAAAAACTCTGCTGGAGTCAACAATAAAATTGTCATGGGCTTCTGCAGATGAGTAGTTCATATAGGATTGAAATGAGAACCCCTTTTGAGATGAAATCCAGGATAATGGTGAAAAGTCATTGCACATATTTATCTAGAGCTTAGAAAATACAGAGGATCCTCTTGAAGATAAGAGTTAATAAAACCCAAGTTATTGGTGTCATTGTGAGGGACAACTGAGTGAAATTTCACTAACGGATACAATCACTGATAGCTGTTTTCTGCCTCTCAAATCTGTTAAACATCTTTCCATTTTGAAAATAATATAAAAATCTGCTATAGCACATATAACAAAAACCAGCTATAATAGGGTAACTATAAGTCCTTTTAACAGATCCAGAGTCGATCTTTAGCCTTCAGTTCATCTACATATATGTTCATTGTCAGTTTTCCCTGCTGTATAAACTGTGCATTAAAATTGACTGTCATAAAAAACTTTTTAATAAAAGATCCAGTAAAGCTTCTCACGAGTACATCTAATCCCTCTCATATTTGTCTAATTTGGTTACATCTTCCTTGTTACTATTGTTATTTTTTGTAATGCAATAGCATCTATAGATCTCATGCAAGATAAGGGGCTTGCTGTGCTAGACACTGTGTAAATAGAAAGTGAGAGACAGTCCCTATCCCTAAAGCACTCCTAGTCTAAATAGACCCAGTAGGAAAGGAAGCAGAAGCATGGAGCACTGAAGCGATTTTGCCTGAGCTCACAAAACAGTTCCTTAGTAGTTTTGGGTAAGAAGCTGGTCTTTCTGCTGCTCTTCCAAAATCTTTTACATACACTTCTCATATGGTTATTAAAATTGTCTTAAACATTTACAGTTCTAATGCTGCCCTTACTTGAGTTTGTGTGTAGCCTGTTAGTGATTTACTTGCCACAAGGCTGATCCCTGCTTTTGTACATTAATATTAACAAACTGTAAAAGTGACATTTGTTTTGTCATAAAAATCCAGCTTCATCAAAAGGAAGTCCTTCTTTTGTATTTTACTGGGGTTTTAGAGGTGATAATGTTTTGCCACTGCTGGTGCCTATTGCACAATTTCCAGATAGTGCTGCTGACTGAGCTCTTCCTCCTTCTACCTTGCTCTAAACAATTTTTATACAGATGTGGACAATGGTACTGTTTTAGTCTAGTAGAAGAGCTAATTGGTTTAAGATGTCCTGAACTGTGATAGACCTGAATGTATCTAACTTGCAGTACCAATTGAAGTCACTTATATAATATGATTTTGAACCACTTTCAATATCACTTAGCATCCCCTGTAAGATTATGTTATTCACAGGTACAGTTTCATTTGCTATTTTGCTGTTTCTCTGAAAGACTTCTAGTCAGGAATTAAGGAGAGTTGATTTTGCTTTTTGCTTTTTGCTTTTTTTACTAGGATCATGTAGTGTGTTGTTATAATATTGCATGGAATATAGGTAATTTTGCATGTATCTGTTTAATGATGATTTTCAGCTCTTTTATGTGATATTGGAATACAGCTTGCCAGCCTGTTGGGCCTCTGGTATTATTATTATCTGACGACTGGAGATTTTATGCCAAAGATTTTCAAAACTTGAGCAACTTGAACTAACTTTGACATTAGCCCTGTACTAACAGGGGATTGAACTGTACTTCCAACAGTTTTTGGAAATACAATTCTGTGTACAATTGTGTACAATTCTGGTTTTAGTAGTGACTAGGCCACTTCATTCTCACACTTTTTTAATAGCTTTGGCTGAAAGTCATCCAATTCTGAGTGAGTTTAATGTTACCTGTTCTTTCAACACAGCATTTGCAAACAGCTTAGCCCATCTTTCTTGCTTTGCCCTTTTTTCTTTAAAGAATGCCTGAAAGATAGTTGCAAACTCAAGGCAAGTCCTTCAGCTTCACTTGCTGGGTAGACCCACAACTTTTCTTCTTCGGCAATTGAGAGAAAGCACTGACGCTGCTCACATTTGAGTTCTGGTAGGTTTACCCATGTTCCTCACCTTGTCTTTAGGGACTTGAAAACATGTTGCACACCTGTGTGGCAGACTTATAAGCCTGACATAGAAGAAGGGTATGCTACCTACAAATTACAGTCTTCCTCATTTGCTCAGTTAAGAGATATTGCTGGCATAGTAGCTTCCCATGTAAGCAAGAAGTTTTCTGACTAAAACTTCAGAAGAATATTAGAACATTTTCTTTAGAAACACTTCTGTCATTGTTATGTATTCTGTTCTCTTTTTTCCCCTCTCTCATGCTTCATTACCAAGAAAGTTTGCATGAAAAAGAGACTTTTTTTATCTGAGGAGTTCATCTTATGCTGGTAACTGTTCCCCACCTGAAGCCCTTAATTGCATCCATAATACCCATTTGTGAAATCTCACACAGAGCATAATAGTTTCAGGTGAGCAACAAGCAGTGGGAGCAGATGGGATCCCAGAAAACAGATACCATTCTCATGCAAATCTGTCTCCAAAAAGGAAAAGAAAATATATTCAATGCAAACACTCCTTTAAAGAAACCTTATGATCAAGAAGTCAAAGACACAAAAGTCAGAAGTATCAGCAATAGAGTTTCCACAGCAGCTCTACACTTGGCTGTCTTGTTGCATTTTTCATGACACTTTCAGCTTGTGTGTCTATCTCCTATCTTGATATGCTACTGTGGATCTGACCGGTAAAGTCTGAGGAAAGTGAAAAGTTTATATTCTAAATTTCTGACACAAATCCATCTCTGTTCAGCAACATGGCTCAACTTTGCAAAAAATGAGTACATGTATATTAAAAAAAAACAACCCTGAAGTTAAGTTTCTCTGGGAACTCTGATTTGAACTATCTGACTTCTGCAGGTCTAAAAATATCTACAATTATGTTGCATAGATAGAAAGCTTTTGTATTAAGTTTCTTCTAAGATGCTTTTGGGGTTTTATATAATGGGAAAGTATATAATCTGTTCATTGCAACTTCTTTTGTTGTTCATTTAGTTTGCATTCAGCTTCTTGGACAAAAGTAAGGCCTCTGAGGGCAGAAGAAACCTAAAGCAGCCAAGATCACTGGGAAAGTTGCACAGACATTTACCTAAATTGCTAGCCTAAATTTTAATTTAGTACAAAGTTTAGTCTTACATGGAATTTTCCATGTGTACACTAATTCAGAATTTTACACTTCAAAATTTTCAGTTTTCTTGGAGCTGACTCTGCAATGTACTTCCATGTGTGAAGAAAGGCACGCCACTGGTTGCTTCAGGTTTTCCTTCAGCCTTGAAGCTGGTTAGTAGTTGAACTATGTGGCTAGTCTATCTTTAATTGTTTCAGTCTCCCACCTTTGTTAGTTCAACCCAGGCAGGCAGTTTTCCCACCACTTCAGCTGTAAGAATGGTTGGTCTATTTGATTCAGGATTATTTTAACGTTTGTGTGGTGACCCAGATTTTAAATAAATGAAATAACTGAAGCTTCCCTACTGTGTCACTGTTTTACTGCAGTGTATTTATTTACATTAAAAAAACCCAAAAACATTAAAATTGCAGTCACCTGATATTTATTGTAAAAGGCAAGCTAAATCAGGTAAAAAAAGACTGGATTAATGAATATGTTCTAATGTGTGAACTTTCTCCATTCTCTGCTGACTGAAGCACAGTAGGTAATATCTGAATATATTTTCACTGATTCTGAAAAATCAAGCAATCCTATTATAATGCATATGCATAGAGGCTTAAATTGAGTTTGTGAACGTATCTAACACATGGCATTTCCTAATCATTCTTGATTGATGCTACCACCCTAATATTATTTTTTTTTTAATTTTATCAATACTTTTTGTTTCTGGAATGTATTTACTGTTGTTCAATAAACAAACAAAAAATACCCTAACAGTAGTGACGTGGTGGCATTTTATCCTAGATTTAAGACTTCAGTTGTAAAACTGTTATGTGGGCCAACACTGTTATGTGCAGACACACACATCCTACATAACAATCTTTCCTACTAGCTGTTTTCATTCCCCTTCCCCAGCTTGTGTCCCTTGATTTTCTCCAAATGTTTTTTGAGTCTTCCCCGTCGCTGGTTCCTCATCCCAGTCTAACCTCTCTATCTCAGACTTGGTCTAGTTTACTTTGTCACAGAGGCTCTAGACTCTCCTTCCTATCCCTACATCTGTCTGTCTTTGTGCCTCCACAGTCTCCTGCCAGAGACACATTCCCCACTCTGTATTTCTCAGGGTCATGAATACAAAAAACCCGACTCACAAACGAATAAATGCCCCATCATCTACTGGGTATGTGTGTGCAGGAAATAGGAGGCTTACTATAGCCCAAATCAGAAGTGGATAAACATTTATTGCTGAATTCATCATGGTCTTTTCTCTTTCTTGGCTTATCAGATTCCATTGTACTGGAAAACAGTAGAATGTAGAGTTTTGTTATTTAGAGATCTGCCTAAAAATCAGGCAGTATAAGTGCGATTGCTGGTGTTCTTGGTACTTTTGTTTTGAGGAACTACTGAGATGGCCCTTAGAGAGCTGTTTTTAGAGGTGATATATGAACTATAAGAAAATAGTGTCAAATCTGAAAAGAAGAACAGAAATGTGCATCCTCTCCAAAAAGAAAAACAAAAATATGCATCCCTCTTTCAAAAGAAAAAAAAAATAATTGACATGAGCCCAATGTGCATGGAGTTGTTCCTTGCTGCTGACATATGAATGAGGAAGAAAAACTCTTTCCATCTGCTGGGCAACATGCTAACACTCTGAGGAGAAAAAAACATCAGGCATATCTAAACGATTCATGGGGATTAGTAAATTGCTCGTGTAAATTCCTAAACTTGAGTCAATGCGCACAGACCATGAATTTCTCTGTACTGTTCCTCTGGCACCCCTTATCTGAAACATCTACCTACTTAGCATCGGCACTACTGACACCTTAGAAAAGAGGTTAGCCACCAGGTGCAAGGGATTTCTGCAGGGGAGAGCTGCAGAGAAAACTAGGGAACAAGCTTTGGCAACTGGCTTTTGGGGTGGTTTAGGCCAGCCAGTGTGAACACGGTAGGGAGCAGGGACTGCAGATGTACAGTGAGAAGCATACCCTTGCCAGAGCTGGGATCTGGCCAAGTGGAACAAAATGCTGTGAGTGAGGTGTGAGGTTTGCTAAAGAGGTGTCTGCAGGTATGCTGAGCATGTGCTAGAACTAATTCTGAGCTGGTAGGGATTCAAGCTCACCTGACCATAGGTCTTTTGGTGGGGATTTAGAGAAGGAAGAGGGGGAGGAAACAGAAGACATATAGGCTCTCCCCCTGCGCTCTGCCTAGGAAAACTGTTGATATTGTGCGTTTGATTTGGGGGCTGTTTGGAACCTTCCTGAGGCAAATTTACTGACATTAAAGGGACTTTTGTGCAGGCAGAAATGGTGGTGCAGAACAGGGCTCTTACTCAGCTACCCGGGAGGCTTCCACGGTGGGTGGTAAGCCATTGGGAGTCGCCAGATGGCTGCCGAGCTTGTGATTAAGGTGTTGGGACACCCGAAGGAGTATGTTCGAAAATATATCTTGGACCACACATCATTCTGAATACGGCATTACTTTTCTATTTTGCGAGGAGTCAGATTTATTAACAATTTGTATGCTTGAAGCTTTGTGTCCTGGGCAACACACCCTGCTCTCATTACTGTTAATGGCAATAGGAAATATGCACATAACCCCTATGCACTGCCCAGGCAATTTGCCTCTAACATTATAAGTTTCTCAAAAACAAATCGTGTATGTAAGAAAAAAAAACCCTGCTTATATCTTGGCTTAATTTCACCTTAAACTTCAGTGTTTAAAAAAATGTTAAACTACTTGGTATTAATCAAATCAAGCTGGTTAAATTTGCCTTTTTGATATCTGAAATGGAACTCTGTTTTATAGCTTGAAATATTGTTTTTTAGGAAGATGAAGTTTTGAGAACCTTTGACTGATCTGTAGTAAAATATTTTACTGCAATTTCATTTGCCTGAACAAATATTTTTAGAACATTAACAGAAATGTATGGCATAAATTTCAAAGCCTATCATATAATTTCATGTACAAATATTTATATACATGGTCCCAGGGAAGTTAAAAATGTAATGTTTTTATAGAAAATATACAATACAGCATATACTCTCCGTACAGTATATAGTATCGAAAATGGTAAAAGTGAGAAGTTTCTTTCAGTATGTCCAAGAGAATAGAATCATAGAATCATAGAATAGTTTGGGTTGGAAGAGACATTAAAGATCATCTAATTCCAACCCCCCTGACATGGGCAGGGACACCTCCTCCCCCCCCCCCTGCCATTGGCAGGGACAGCTTCCACCAGACCAGGTTGCTCCTGGCCTTGAACACAAGGGATGGGGTACCCGCAGCTTCTCTGGGCAACCTGTGCCTGGGCCTCACCACCCGCATTCTAAATAATGTCTTCCTAACGTCTAATCTCAATCTCCCCTCTATCATCTTAATGCCATTCCCCCTTGTCCTGTCACTACAGGCCCTTGTAAAAAGTCCCTCTCCAGATATCTTGTAGGCCTGTTTAGGTACTGGAAGCTGCTCTCAGGTCTCCCCTGAGCATTCTCTTACAACCCCAACTCTCTCAACCTATCTTCACAGGAGACGTGCCCCAGCCCAATGGTAATCTCTGTATCATTCCAATTTTCGTATATGTGCTGCTGAAGCAAGCTTAGCTTTCATTTAAAATGCCACTGATAAATGTTAGCAGACAGAATTTTTATTTCGCATTACTGATAAACCAAGAAACTCAGATATAGGACTAGGGAGGTACATTTGATGGAGATAAGATAACATCACAGTGACTGCAACTGTAGGAACTCTGTGTGCTACAGGGGAGACATCCTTTGCCTTTAGTCACTGAATATTCTGTCCCAGACATCATCCATTCAAACCTATTGCTTTTCACAGTAAACAGTCATAGCCTGCTACTCACTGGGTATTTGAGGGGAGGTTTGCAATGCAAGTTAAACGCAGCTCTGACTCTTTGATTCAAGCCTTCACCCATCTCCTGACGATGTTATTACAACCTAAACCTGAGTTTAAGTCCCTCAGACCCTCAACTAGAAACTTGCCAGTAGCCCTAAGTTCAGTGCAAGGAGGTGAGTCCTGCCTTACATTTATATATAATATAAATAACACTTAAATAAGTGAGCTTACAGACAGCCAATTCAAGTACCCTCATTCTCAAATCAGTGCAGGCTGTTTTCACTGCTAATTTTCCCTCCTTCCCTGCCAGATGCAGTAACAAGACAACACTTGGTTCTCAAACCTGCCAAGTTTCACCTGCTTTTTCACAAGCTGTCAAGTGCCTGTTGTAGCATGCAGAATCACTGAGTTGAAATAATAAGTCTGTCTGAGTCTGAGCCAACATAACAGCTCACTGCTACTGACAGGGGCAGGTCCTGCTCCAGCTGCACACCCCTTTCCTAATGCCTCTACTGATCACGCAATATTGTTCTGAGCCAATTCAGATAGCTACATCAGCCCAAAAGCAGTTTGACAAAACCTGTGAACTATTTCTGCCAGGTCAGTGCAGTGAATTGGCTTATAGAGCCTGAGGATGGGAGAGGCAACTGCCTTTCTTAAAGGAAAAAAATAATTTCTGGTAGAGTTTTAATACAGTTCTAGCATATAACTAGTAGAGAATGAGCAGGACCATGGCTTTATGCAAAAAGAGTGAGAACAATGTGCTAACAAAGCCGAGCATAAAAATGTGCTGTCCTTCCGTCTTGCAGCCCAATTAAGTTGTGCCAATGTAGTGTGTCACAGAGCAGCATGGTCTGGCTGCTCCCTATGGGTGGATGAGCTGGGATCCGTGGGTGACTCCAGCCCCAACAGTGCCCTCACCAACAGGGTGTACACCCTCAGGGTACAAACAGTGGGCAGATCTGGGGGCAAACGTTGAAAGAGTCAGATCCAGGACCCAAAGGAAATGGGATCAGAGACAGGACTGGGGAGAAGGCTACAGTGTGGGTCCAAGGTCCATCCAGGGGACAGGACCAAAGACAAATGAGCCTACAGCATAGCTCTGGCAGGGGCTGGGCTTAAATGGGGCTCCAGAAGCCCATGGTCTGCGGTGAAGGGAGGCCTGGGTGAGGCTGGTCAGGGCCACAAATGCCTCCCAATGTCCTCAAGGCCCTGAAACAGTGATGGCCTTTGTAATGTGTAAAGTGATGCTGATTAGGGCTGATCAGTCAGTTAAGAGGGTTTTTTCATGTTCTAACATTCTTTTTATTTAATTACCCTGTCTGGAAATGCACATTTGGACACAAAAAGCCTTTGTCATCAAACTTAGCAGGTGGACCCTCTCCACTAGGACAGTGGGTACATGTCCTGACAACTTGAACCAGTCTGCATCTGAACTACTGCAAACCACCTCTTCCTCCTTCCCCTCTTTGTCCTCCACCATCCACTGCTGTCACCTGCCCTGCAAAGGTGATTTTGCTTAGGGTGCATATCCAACAGAAAAGGTTTTTTTCCCTGCTTCAGGGTTAGTTTTTGGACAAAGATAGTCTACTTTAATGTCCCCTGTGACATTCAATGGTCCTAGGGCATGCCTCTGCATTGTGTTCTTTTCTAAGCAGCTATGATTCCTTTCTTGCAAATTGGTTCCTACTGTGTGACCAGGCCAAATGCTGTCATCCATTGTGGTAAGAGCTGTTGCAGTTTTAATTCTGATGCTGATATTTCTTTAACCTTGGTGTGTGTTTATTGATCATTAATCTAATCAACTGTTGGATTTTTATACAGGAATTACTGTAAATGTAGAAACATAAAGGGAGTTAGAGCTCTTGCTGGGAATTTGAAAGCAATTGAAGGAGATAGCCAAGGACACTTCAGGACAAACATCTCCCAGTACTCCATAGATACCAGAAGATATTCATATTCACATGAAATCTACAGCCTTGGAGGTGCAGGGAACCTACTTCTCATTTTGTTGCTCAAGGGTAACACTATGTTATTCCTAATGATTTCAAGATTTCAGATTCTGATCACTGTTGAGTTTCTTTTAAATCAGAACTGAATAGGCTAATCTGAATATACTTCTTACTAATGAGTTCAGGACTGTGATGTTGGGCAAAAGAAATAACCCTAAACACTTCGAGGATCATTAATTTTAATGTTTGCCTGGTGTCGTGGTTTAAGCCCAGCCGGCAACTTGGAACCACGCAGCCGCTCGCTCACTCCCCCCCTTTTCCTTCCTCCCCCCGCTCCCGGAGGGATGGGGAGGAGAATCGAAGGAATGTAACTCCCACGAGTTGAGATAACAGCTCTCCAGTAACTAAGGTATAATACAAACCACTACTGCTACCAATAATAATGATAAGAGGAATAACAAGGGAAAAGGACACAATCGCTCACCACCCGCCGACCGATACCCAGCCCGACCCGAGCAGCGATCTGGCCTTCCGGGTAACTCCCCCCAGTTTATATACTGGGCATGACGTGCTGTGGTATGGAATACCCCTTTGGCCAGTTTGGGTCAGGTGTCCTGCCTCTGCTTCCTCCTGGCTTCCCCTCCTCTCTGGCAAAGCATGAGACTGAGAAAGTCCTTGGTCAGAGTAAACATTACTGAGCAACAACTAAAAACATCGGTGTTATCAGCGTTGTTCCCAGACTGAAAGTCAAAAACACAGCACTGCACCAGCTACTAAGAAGGAGACAAAATGACTGCTGTAGCTGAACCCAGGACACCTGGTGACAAAAGAATAGTCCAAACTGTGTGTCTGGGCTTTACAGTATATTTTGTTTTTTTCATAGTGTGATGCTTTCTTTTGAAAACATTAAAAGCTTCAAAATTAGTAAGTGCTGCTATAATGCACACTTAAATATTCTATGCAAAACCTCTCAGTTTACTTCCTATTTCAGTTTTTCAATGGCAAATGTTAGGGGTCAGAGCAAAGCCTACATTAAATGAGCAGTTACTAATTTGTTTTTTAATGTATTTATGCTTCTTACATAGTCTGTCACAGTAGTTGCTGGTTTGTTGATTTTCCCTCAAGATATCAAGGTAGCGAGTTTTGCTTCACAGGATTCTTCTAAATAGTGTTCAAGATGCAGTCTGATTTTGTTCCTGAAATCTGATTTCTACCTCTTTTTCCATTCATGCTATTTTTAAAATACTGTGTAGAAACTTAGCTTCTCGCAGATACATCTGATTTTTCCATCCCTCATTTTAAAATCCTGCATTTGAGCATACTCTTCTTGGAAAAGGTTAATTTCACCTCTGCTGATATTATATGACTCCACTAGTTATTAAGGCAGCCAACTCATAAACACAGTTTAGGGGGTGCTAGCCTTGGAAGAACTTTCCAGGAGACCAATATATCAAATCAATTCTGAAGTCCCTTGACCTCAGGATAGAATTACAGGTTTATAATTTACTCAACACTTACGTGACCCAGAGAACAAAGGATTACCAAGTCAGTCAAAACTAAATTACTCTTGACCTTAAATTAGTCATTTTCATGCTATTAAAACTATAGCTAACTCACCGTTGATATTATTTTGAGATTATAAATCAGGTTTGTATTTTTCCATATTTATGGTCACAACCTAGAGCTAAACATATACTTTAATGCATATTTAATTATTTTTTAAAAGCTACCAAGCAGCTGAATTCATAGAAGGGTATTAAGTGTGTTTATTTATATGTATGTATTTCTGTCTCCAAAATGTCCAGTACTCTTGTGAATAAACTGAATATAGGAAATATAGATCAGCAAGTTATACATGATAAGGTGGAGTAGTAAGAATCCTGTAGGATGATGCTGGCTGCCTATTACTGCTTGAGAGATTCTGCAGGCCTTTACTTGGGTACAGGATCAGCTCTATCTATGTTTGGCAGCTGAGGCATGACTGAGCAGTATGTGCTGCTGACAACATACATTGTTGACAATATTCAACCTTTTTGCAAGCATGCAAAAATAGTGAGGATAAAGAATTGAAGAACATTTCCTCAAAATCACTTTTAATTGCACAATTAGGGTACCATTTTGCAAATCTAAATTTTGAGCACAGCTTGTTACCTGTCTGCAGCCCATGAGTGAAATAACTCAGGTACAGAATTATTTAGATGTAGGTCTGCAGAATCAAACCTTTCATTAATTCTGATCAGATCTTAGCCTCTGCAGGTATTTCTCATTAGTCATTTGAAAAGTTAGTTAGTTCCTGCTTCTGTAGGTGCTTCCATTAAAAAGCTGTTTTTGAAACCGTAGGAGAGGTGTGTAGGTGTGTAAACACTTTCAGGGATTAATGCTATGGCTTCTTGGAATGGAAAACTGTAGTTCCACAATGTGACCTGAGACGTTTGAAAAACAATATGCAGAGACACTGTATTTTGTAAAGCTTCCTGTGCATTCTCACTACCTCAATAATGCAAAAAAAGTTTTCAAGAGTCTCCAAAGCCTGTAACAGCTGTGTCCCCAGGATGTCTCTTATAGAAGCACAAGCTGATGGGATTTGCTTTGGACAGAAATAACATCTTCACTGCAGCTTTCTGAAAGCTTTCATTGATGAAGACTTCCACCATGTCAGGCAGCCATGAATTCCTTGAAGCCAGAAGGAAGTATCTCCGCACTGTGTTCATAAGCTCAATGTTTGAATGCATTTTATTTTTTTAGACCATCTTAGGTCTTGGTGTAACAGAGACTGGAGCTGCACTCTGGTCAGCCAGGAATACAGTCTTCAACAGGATGCTCCAGTCTTGATTTAAAGACTATCACAGACAATTTATCACATAATTTAAGTTAATGGTTAATTTACATTTACTTAGTAGAAACTGGTTTTGGTGGTACTTGTTGACTTTGTATGTACACTAGAGCTGAACTGAAAATTGTTTTGGTTTTATTTGGTTTTCAATTGCAACTTCTGATGCAAATATTTGAAAAAATATTCTCTTTGGTTGGAATGAAAATGAACATTTTTCCAATTTTTTTCACAAAAACTAGAAGTGTGCTTTCTGTTGGATTAAATTCTTTATTTGACTCAGAAAGAAACCTTTTCCTCCTGCAGACATGCAATAATGGCAGAGAATTAGAGTTATGAAGATCCTAGAAAAGGAGGTGTCCTTCTGTCATTTAGTATCATAATGGATACACATTGTGAGAGGCTTAGGTTTAATTCTTTCCGCAGTTTGAAAGAATCTGAGCATGTCAGATTCCCCAGAAGCCTGCCCCACTGACAGATCACAGAATATTCTGGGTTAGAGGCCAAGACCCAGCATCCCATTCATTCTCTTCCATTCCAAAAGGAAACAAACAGACACAGAGACAGGGACTCGCCTTAACCATGAGGCTGGAGAGTTGCTTATGTTCTTTGGCTTGGTGGCTATTTAGTTATTCCATGTAAAGTGGGGCAAGCCTGGCTGAGAGGAGAACAGCAGAGCCTCAGCTGCCAAGGCTCTCTTTGCTGTAAGTGAGGAAGAAGTAGGAGGAAGGGGAAGGTGTTAGAAATAAGAGATCTAAAGAAGGACATTAAACAAATCCTAGGTTGGTGGTTATTTTATGTGCTGATTTGTTAGACAAAAATCATCTTTCACAGTTCTGTGAATATTTTGCCTGCTATATTCCAGTCTTACATTCTGAACTTGCAAACTATTGTGTGCTCACCCATGTTACTTTATAAAATTCATGATGCATTGAAAATATGTAATTCACTTCTAATAAATGTCCTGACCAGAACAGCTCGTTCTGTGATGAATGTTTTATTGAGTAAGGATGCATAGGAGCTAATAATAGATGTAGCATAGACACATCCTAATATACAAATGTGTATGGATGCTGGTTTTGAAGAGCAATTTTCATATTTTATTTTCTATCAATCTTTGGGAATACTAAAAATTAGTTCTTTATTTTGTCCTTAGCTCTCTGCATAGTCTGTACAAGTTGAAAGGCCTGAGGAGTGTTTGGTGTTGAGGTGTACACGGCCACTCCAGGAATGGAGTGGACGATATTGTGCGCTGTGGATCAAACTGAACATTTCCTGCAATGTCCTGGGAAGACAAGCACTCTCTCTGTAACAGGGAAACGCGTACTAA
>NW_009914031.1:227861-232571 GCF_000696875.1 Nestor notabilis
AACCATTCATCTCTGACCTAAGATTGCACATTAAAATAAAAAAAAGAAAAGGAGAAGAAAACCCACCCTGGTATTCATGAACTATTTGCCTGGATCTGTTCCTTTGAAGAAAGGTATTTTGCTTCAGATAAGTGATAGTATCAGGTTAAGTTGATTATCACTTGTGATATTCTATAATTCATGGAAATTACCAGCTATCACCTAGACTCAACTGATTCACCAGGTTGTTGAATGCATGTGATTACTGTACTGAGAACAAATCTAAAGATGGTTTTCTGTAGTATAAAATGGCTTTATTTCTCCTTTCAAGCATGGTGCTTGAAAATTTGAGAGAAATTGAAGTAATGATAACATGAATTTTAATATGGGGAGTGATGTTTAAAACTTGACATTAGTGGGGCTTCATGGTTGAGGAGGCTGGTGATAGAAGAGATGAACTGTTTTTTGTGAAATGCTAATGAAATAGATGGTGTTCAGAATTGTTCCTGTCTGATTCCTGATTTGTCACACTCTGCTTCATGTCATGTGAAGTTAAGCATCTTTGATTCATAGAGTGTTGTGTAAACGTTTGTTGATTTCTATCTGTTCTGGTTTACACTTCTGCCCTGAGGTTTGCTTTGAGTTTCAGGTTTGGGCAAACTGAAACTGTCAAAGTAAATTCACTTTAAATTGCAGTGTTTCAAGTGGTTTTGCTTTGAATCCATGCCAAACCTCAGATTTTGCATAATTTCTTTTTGCATAATTTCCAAGCAAAAAGATAAGTTGTGTCAGGTTCCTTTGGAATGGTGTTGAAGTTTATAAGTTTATGAACTTTTAGCAAACTAAGCCTGTAATTCATTATCAGACCAGTTCAATACTGTGAGGACTTGCTGGTGGATAGGGGGATATTGGGAAAATTCTGTACCACAGAAGTATATTGGAATAGAAAAAAATATGTCAGTATTTCAGCTTCAAATGGAGAGATGGTCATGACCTATTTCATATTTTTGAGCATGAAATTTTGGGCTTCAGTACGTGAATACTTAAGCTGCTGCCTCATCTCTGCAGTTCCTTCGGATCCAGAATAAACCACATTGCTCAATGACAAGATAAAGCTAATTTCAGGCAACATTTATACATCTGTTCCTTAGACAAAAAAGTAAAAGCCACTTCAGTGGGACTCTTGATAGCATCGTTCCCAGTTTTTATTTCATTCTTACACAGAACTTCCAAAAGGAGTCCTCAGATTCTTGTCAAAGAACAATCACTGGAAATGTGTCAAATGAAACAAAGATCACTTTGGGCTTTGGTTTTGTTTTTGTTTGAGCATATTTCTGTATCTAGATCTTAAAAACAGCCTTCAGCATTGCTGACATAATTAATTGTTTAAGTGTTCTAATTACAGTAATTCTGGTGGTTGGCCACCTAAATGAGTGAATAATTATTTAGAAACATTTTTGATTGCAGTTCTGGCATCCTCAAGGCCCAATTAAAAAAACCCAAACAAAACACAAAAAAAAATCTTTTGAGACTTTGAAGCACTGATACTAATAGCTATTATCCTTGTAATCACTTCATATGTAATCACTTCATATGTGCTCAATACTATATGGATGGATACCTTTTGCTTCTATCAGACTTTATTTGCTAGTAACTTTTAGTTAATACAGGGCTGATGATCTTTCAAGTGGAAAAAAATTCTTCAAAATAGAGGTTTTCTGTGAGAAAACTTAGAGGGGGAGAGGAAGTTTTTTTACTTTGATTTTATAACAGGAGTTAAAGCCAAATTAATTTGATACAGGCACAGTTCAGAACATTGTGATTAGTGTAAAATTGTTAAAGTTAAGTCTGTACCAATATTTGAACTGGATCTGCCCAGCATGGTCTGCTGTTTCATAGGATTCATGCATGGTTGTGCCATTCTTTTAACTGTATCCTGTAAACCAGTTTACATCTTTTCTAAGGCATGTGGTCTTTATTTTGCACCAGATGATGCAGTGCAGAGTATATGTATTCAGGATAGAGTCCCAGTTACTGGGAGGAAAAATGGCATAAACCAGATAAAATGCGTTAATTTTATAAGAGGATAAATATTTCCTTTTTGGACACAAATATGTATTAAAATGGGACAAAATGAAACATATTATCATTTCGGGCTCAAATGCTTTCAGAATCTTTTGTTTCATAATGACTTTTAAAATATTTTTCCTGTGAGTTAGGATGGAAACAAAGACAGGAAAATCAGAATTCCCCAGAGCATGAAGACACAGATTTCCTCAGTTGGGAAAAAATAATTTTCCTGTTCTTTAATAGTAAGCCACAAGCAATTGGTATATGAACACTTTCCTTCTGTTCATCCACTGGCTGAGCTAAAAGTCTGCCAGGAAAAAAAATTGCCAAGAGATAGCATCTTTTCCTGCACAATCTTTGAACATAAAGTAGTTTCTCAATGAGCAAGTGAAAACTCTTGAAATAAGTAGCTCAGCAAAACTTCTGGTTTCAGCAACGGTTTTGTACAAGTGATGCTTGCAACTTTTAGAAAGATATTTATTTCTGTAGTAAACTATTGATAAGCACTGCATATTTTCAGTATTAGGCAAGTGAGGCCTGTAAAATTTTTATGCATGTTCTTACATGAAATACAGAGTGATAAAATAATAACTGTGTGTGGCCACAAAAAGTTCCCTGTGAGGTTCTGTGGGTACAATTGCTGTTTTATGTAATATAGTTTATGGACACTAATTTTTTTTAAGAAGGAAGATCATTATTTTTGTCTGATTTTGAAATGCTGGTTCCTCTAATGGCAGTGCAATATTCTTTCTTGGCACATGGGCTTGCAGAAACTGGTGTTGGAGCTCAAAAGCGGACTGTGACTTGGTGATGGGAGTTTGAAAGGCCATTGTGAGAATGTACACGTGTTTTTGACAAGACCTTTGAAAGGCAAATTTGAAGGTGATCAGATAGTAAGTCAATTTTAGAGCTATCTTTTCTGCTGGAATAAACTGGTGGATGTATACCAAAATTCGACACAAGACATGTAGGGGAGGGCAAGGTGATTTTATCATAAAATGGCTAGTTTCAGTGATTCTCACTGTCACAATCATGTACTCACAAAGATGTGTGTACCCAAGAAGTCTGTCCACCATGCCTGTATCCCAGGTACACGTATCCAGGTGGGCTGCTCAGGATTTCTTGCAATTGCATGGAGTGCCCAAGTAATGGTCTATGGAGTCTTCATCATGTCTTCTGGGATCCCCTCAGGATGGCAACCAGGTGCCACTGAATCTTTATTGCCTTTCGGAGCTGAGAGTGATCAGGATCTTTTACGTCTCCATGCTCTTCCACCGCTGGGAGTCATCAGGATTTATTCTCTGCACTCTTTCTCCTTATGAGGGTGTCTTAAGACTCCAGCCCTGTTCTGTATTTTCTCAACATTGTCTCTTAATAGCTGGAGTCCTTTTCCAGTCTAGGCAGAGGCAATTCCTGACTTTACCTGTTCCTTTGTGTTCCTGAATTGGGCATCTTCAATAGCTGCTCATAAATGTGCTGTTACATTGATGATCTAGGTCCCACAAGCCCCTGCCATCCTCACAGGGATTTTTATGCTTCTTTTCCCTTTCTGAAACTTCCACACACAGACCTTCCCATTCATTCTCCATTCCTGCCATCTAAGCATTTCCATCATGAATCTCTATAATTGCTGATAGCATGACTTAAACCACAGGCAGAAAAATAATGATAAAAATTTTAGGGTTTCAGTGTCTCCTTACAGTTCCCCAGAGACCAGAACTCTCTTTTCCCTACCCCAGAGCCTGGTCTCCCTGCCAGGTCGTAGACAGCACATCCGGCACTGCTGAAGGTCCCTGGGAGAAAGACAGGGCTGGAAAAGGCTAAAATTGCTGATACTCCAATTGAAGTGAGGAGCCTAGAATCTGAATACTGACAAATTTAAATAAAAAATAAGGCACTTTTAAACAGTATATAAAGGTCTTTATATCTAGTCCAGATGCCTTTCTGGAAAGTTACTTTAGTCCTACACAAGGGTTTTGGCTCAGGGCAAGGGCAGCTGTGTGAAATGCAATCCCTTGCACAGCTGAGCAGGTCACGTTCATGATCTAATGGTCCTGCTTGCCTTTAGATGCTGTGGATGTCTTGCACTGCTGAGTATCTGATGAACAGGAAGCTAATTCCTAACCAGATTGCTCAGGTACTCAGGAAAGGAGGAGCACACGTTGTGAAGGTGGAGAGGGGAGAATGCTTTGGAAAACAGCCTCTGTTTAGGGGGCAATAATATGATAGTTTACCCCAAGTCTGCAGACCAGTTTCCCTTGTTCCTTATCATCACTGAGGGGCAAACATATGGTCACTACTCTCTTTTTTTTTCTGCTGAGACATCCTATAAATAAAATCCATCTCTATTTGGGACCTCTAGTTGCCTTAAAATCCTCAGTGAAGTAAGTCTTATGATACCTCCATAACTAAGGTTTTACACTTACTTTATAGACATATGAGCGAGAGCAAAGCCAGGTAAAAGAACTTGCACAAGATCACCCAGAGAGACAGAGGCCAGTTAAATCAATCAATTCAAGGACCCAGGAGTTCTGTTTCCATAGCCCCTGCTGTAACTACTAAATCACAAGAGCTACTAAGAAAAGATCCTGCCAAAAGCTACTGTTTTTTTGTTTTTTAAAACCACAAGAAACATTTTGCTCAATTCCACAGGGTCTTTCC